>NC_051186.1:36036675-36336675 GCF_013339695.2 Rhipicephalus sanguineus | reverse complement strand
TCAGCGCATCGTCTTTCCATCAGAACTGTGAATCTCTATGCTCTTCTTTGTTGAACTTCAAGATGGCTCCACAGGATATTCCAGCTTAACCTAAAAAAAATTTCCGCTATATTAAGAAATAACTGAGGCCATCCATGCTGGATGCCGCAGGAATTTCCTTTTTTACTAAGACATCGACAAGTCATAATGTCTATTATCATTCAATATTACTTTGTGATAGCTCTACATTTAAGATCACTCATTCATTAACTACACCTTCTAAGGACTTGTGTCTGTACTCAGTCATGGTAAATACTTAATGTTCGATATCTCTTTAGCACCAGGGGCATAGCCAACCAGGTTGGGGGGTTCAAACCCCCCGAAAATTTTCAATTTTGCTTGTGTGTATATGCACGCACATATACAAACACGCACGAACATACATAAAGTATCGTTGAACCCCCCCCCCCCCCCCCCCGAAAAAAATTTCTGGCTACGCCCCTGTTTAGCACATTAACATTCTGTTGACTGCTGGCTATGTTAGTATCCTTGGAAGTCACATCTTACATCTACTCTAAAAAAAGCATGATTGTATGTGGTCTTTTTTCAAAGTCTCAGTGTAGTTATTTGTAGGGAAGTCATGAGGTCTGTATCGCAACCAACATGGTTGCCTTGTGTCGAAGCCAAGCACTATTTCCATGTTTTTAACAACATTATCAATTTGAATACACAAATGCAAGTACATGTGTCATCGTGTTATTCATAACCTTTTAATTGGCTTCAGCCATTTCTTTTTATTTTGTAATTGGAATAGATGTTACCAATCCGCCTTTATGACATTGTCATTAACATACCACCTTTTGTTAACGAACACTGAACATTGTTGTAGCACTTCGGCTTCACTTAATGTTTGTCTTATGTCTCGCCCTTCAAGTGCAATTCAGCTATCTGGTAAAAGTTTACTATTAGTGTAATGTTAAATTTCATTATGATCTATGCCTTTCTTCCTTCTGCATCTTTGTTCCTGGTACCCTCTCTATCGTTTCTTGGGGATTGATTAGATGTCGTCTTTCCATTTTAGGCTCATACTTCAGTTGCGTCCACATTCTGTACATCTAAGCATTTTTGGAATTTTTTTAATAGCCTATTATTATCATGTTTTAGCTTTTCATTCTCATCTTGCATACAAGCAATCGATGTATGAATTAAGTATTCAACGAAATGCTCATTTACTTAATTATGTTTTATCAGACTAAGTAAATTATGATGTGTTGTGAATATTGTCACGTGATCACGACGGTGAAGAAGGAAGAAGTCGGGCTGTTAAAGACGCAACTTTTTATTGGGCAAACTCGTACCCAGGAAATGAAGTGACAGTACAAGCAGTACACACTGTACACTGATAGTGGCAATTACAGTCGTTGGCCGTTGGTTAGCTGATCAGCTGTAAGGCACATCAGCATTTATACATGTGACATCGAAGATGCCTGTGTTGTCCCTGATGGCCACATTAGTTCCAGAATGAACTCGTGTTCACGTTGTGAGCGTAATATAATCTGAAGAGTATAAAATAATCAGGAAGGTTCCCAGACATTCCAGCTTGGCCTGCACAAGGCAGTGGTTACATGTTTAATGAGTTGGTTAGATAAAAGTGTAAAAAAAATCGCATGTGGCAATATTTTGCATTCTTCATATTTCAATGCATGCACTCAAAGTATATAAGTATATAAAGTCATAACATTTTTTAGTGGCACGAGCAACGAATGAAAGTCTTGTTCCTCTTCCAAGCACTTTCGATCGAGCACTTCGGCTTTTCCGAATATTCAGAAAATGTGTTTAAACAAAACAAAGAAACTGGTATGAAATCAATGGTTCTGTTTCAAGTTAATGGTTCTATTGCATACATATGATATTGGAGCTTAAGTTTACTTAAGATAAAGGTAAATTAACTGGTGGTATTACTAATGAAATTTAATTCAGTGAGTTCATTGCCAGAGCAGGCACTTTCCTTGTGAGCATCTCGGGGTGCCTCGATGGCAGCGTTTTTTCATGCCTACGAAGGAACGCTGGCATCGGGGTGCCCTAGAGCAGCTGGGACCGTTGCGGCACCTGGTGGAGCAGATCTCTACCACGTGCTTCTTTCTACATGGCCTCTGAGATTCGCTTCAGCTGCGCAATGAAACACAAAGTTAACCCAAGGAATACACCAGGGCACACGAATGCTGAGGTGTGAGCGCCGCGCCACTACCAGACAACTATGTCATGGATTACGTTCGCCTCCACTTTTTAAGAGTAGAGCTGTTAAAGCCATGGCGAAACTGCGGCATCGTCCACACAGAGCTGGGCAGGTGTGCACCACAGAAAGCGGGTACGTGCCAAGCAGCTCCTACCGTAGCATATATAGCCATGCATAGCAAGTAGTGGAAAAGGGAAGTGAGGGTAAGAAGGAAGGAAAGGAGAAGGAGGAGAGAGGGTAATGCATTGCATAGCCTCTTGTAGTATAGTTTAGCAAGAGGATGGAAAAGGGAAGTGCATGTGAGGGGGACTCATGATAGGCTGCAAAGGAGGGAAAGGAGGAAGTGAGAGGGTAAACAATAGCATAACCATGTACAGTATAATATAGCAAGTGGTGGGAAAGAGAAGTATTTGCCAAGCAGTGCCTAGCACAGCATAGCCATGCATATAGTATACCAAAGGAGTGGGAAAGGGAATGGAGGGTAAGGAGTAAAGGAAAGGATAAGGTGTAGCCTTGTATTGTATAGCAAGGGGGTGGGAAAGAGAAGAGGAGGAGGGAAATGGAAGTGAGGAGAAGGGGAGAGAGTAAAGCATAGCATAGACTTGTATGGTATAGCAAGTGGTTGGAAATGGAAGTGAGGGTGCAGAGGAAGGGAAAGGCCAAGAGCTCCACTGTTTCCTCAGTCTTTGTACCACTAGTGCGTAGCTGCCTCACTTTTTCTTTATGTTGCAATAAAAATTGAGTGATGGCTTTAATATTCTTGATCATTTATTATTGCCATAGAATGCGGTTTTGCTTACGTATTTTCGTCGGGGATAATAAGTATTACTGAAATGCGGTGGTCCATCTAGCTTTTTTTTATGCACCATGATTTAGTCATTATGCTTGCATTAGGGTATAACAGGTGCTGTTTTGAAGCAATAAGAGGCGCGAACAATTCTGCCGTAACCCCAGAGACCCAGTGAAACAACATTTTAATCTCTTCAGCACAATTTTTCTTGTGATAGACCGATATGAGGTAAAAGTATCACATTGATACAATTCGCCTCTTTCATTTTCCTGTGCTGCCCTCTGCCGTTTTGGTAGGGGCCGGGACAAGCAGTATTGCGAGAAGCAAAGTCTCCCAGATGAAGAGACATTTCGCGACTTTTTCGCTAGGGATGCACGCATGCGCAGAGGCATCTTGAAAAAGGCAGATCAGGCAGAAGTTCCATGAAAGATGGAAGCGATGAAAAATTCTTCAACACTCCTTCAAGACAAGATGTCGCTGGAGCCAACGTTCCAACCAGTGGTCATGTCTTGAAGGAAGCAACTGAAGGCTGCCTAGAAGGAGGCAAGACCACTTGTTGAAACATTGGCTCCAACAGCACCCCATGTTCAAGGATTTTTCATCGCATTGGTACAATGCAACTTTTATTGCCTATTACGTATTCAGCAGACTACCTGCATAGACTTTACGTGCCTTAAACTTTAGCCTTTTTGTTAATTATTTTGTTATTCTGGGCTGTTTGAAAGCATGACAGGCTTTAGTTGATTAGGTCATGGCAATGCACAACTTGACTGAATGGGAACAGAGAAAAAATAAAAGCAAAAGATTTACTGCATTCAGCTATCCTCAGGAACATTAGCTATTTTATCTGTAAATCCTCTGCCATAAAAAGTGAGTTAAGTATATACATTTGTACACCCTGTAGGGGGCACAGCAATGTGTAGGCATTTGGCATGTTGCGGCACCACAAACGGAAGCATGTGGTGATCTGATGACCCCATGCATGCATGCTCTAGCTTTGAATGGCTGGGCATTGTCCAAGCAAAAAGAAATCCAAGTAGTTGAGCCTGCGATTTGGGCCTCTAATGCACCCTAACAGACATAATTGACCATTTGAGCTTCGCATTAATGAAACTTTTTGACAAGCCGCAGTGAGTGGTGGTAAATGTTGTACCACAGCGTATTGCACCACAGATTTGCTGCACTGTGTTCCACAATTTGTATCGTGCGGTGGGTCGCTAGGAAAAATTGGGAGAGAATTTTATCTAGCATGCATACCATGTTTTCCAGACAGACATGAAATTCTTGTATGAGAGGGATCCCAAAGAAATTGATCGTGTTTGTTCCATGACCTTAGCGGTGATGGGATAGGGATACTAGCAAATATGTGAGTGCATCTTCAGATCTGGAATCATTTGGTCAAGGATTGTCAGCTAGAGAACTGTTGTGTGTGCGGAGAGGCTGACGATCTGTCAGCAGAACATCATTAATCACTGTCTGTAGGTCACAGCAGTTGCACTGTGGAGGTGATGCAGTACACATGCACAGATACAAATAGTTCAGCTGTTTATATGGACACATTTAGGATTTCCTCACGTGGCATCTAGACTAAGTTTGTACCCGCAAATCTGCAAGCGGAAAGATATTCTAGATGCAAAATACTTTTGGGTTTCCCCCCAGCAAGTGCGTTGTCGCTTCGTACGTGCCCGTAACCACTACCACCGCCAGCCTGATCCCGCGCTAACCGCACAACTACCATGCTTCTCCCGCACGGTCGAGTCACTGCGCTAGCAGCGCACCAGTGGTTTAAATTGGCTACTTTTTGGCTACTTTTTGGATTTTTTCATCGCAAGCTTCCATCTTCCCCTTCCTGCTGTTTTTTGGATTTCCATATGCTGTCATTTAAGGCATGTTTATTGTATTTTCTCGCTTATAATATAAACCCACACCAAAAAATGCGAAAATGTCCTTGAAAAGTGGGAGTGTGGGTTATGTGTAGGTCTTATATGTATTCTATTCTTTTTCTCTTTTCATATATACGGCGTGCCTTACAATCATATTGTTGTAATTTCACGCAAAACCTTATCTTTTTTTTGTTTTCACGTTATCTTGAGCTTTTGTGCGGCCTTGCTATAGATTTATGAAGCCAGTGAGCATCATTGGGTTGAAAAAAAAAAAAAAAGAAACAACTCACTTTAGTCCCATAAATTAACCACTCCTCTGTTGCATCATTGTCATGCAGCTAATGAATCGAAGAAAGCTCTGTGCTGAACTGTTTCTTTTTGACACTGTTACTGGAATAAAATCAAGCCCGTACGTGTGAAAGACCTTCATAGTGCTAAAGCGCTGTCGGCCACGTAGCTTTTCTGACTAAATTTCGTATCAACTGTCCTACATATCATGGAGAGCTGAATAAGAAAAAAAAAAATACGGGTGCGTATTCATGCACACAGTGCACAGAGTGATATTCGGTAGCCAGATAAGCAAGAAGTAAATATGTAATTAGTTCACTCGCGCAACAGCACTGCGTAGTAGGCGGGACACCAGCTAGACACGTTCAAATAAAACAGCAAAAAATGTCAAAAAGTGCAAAACCGCAGACTAAATGTACACAACGGCGCTTCCGTTCATCAGCGAGTTGCGCTTATCTCACAGGTAATAGTAACGTTCGGTGGGCTTCGTGCATCGATTCAGCACTTTTGAGCAGCTCGAACTGATTGTCGGCGAATAAAACGCGTTGACTGCAGCCCTCTGGTAATATGTACGTTCTCCATTGCCGAATCGATGCACGAAGCCCACCGAACGTTACTATTACCTGTGAGATAAGCGCAACTCGCTGATGAACGGAAGCGCCGTTGTGTACATTTGTATACATGCCGCCGGCCGCCTATCCACACTAGCGCGGCGACAGTGCTGCCGCCTGTAGCCCGATCTCGAGGTGAATATCACCCCTCTACTGCAGTGAAACCACCTTTACAGGAAGGTTACAAGCGGACTAATATACACCTTTTGTTCATTTCGAATACTTCAAAATTTCCAATAATTCAAAATCGAAGCGAATTCGAATACCATATTTTTCATTCGAATATTCAAAGTGCTCAAATATTCGCACAAGCTTAATATTAGGATAAAGCAGCAAAAGATTATGCAGAATACATGCACTTAGTAAAATATGAATGTGGTGTGTGTGTGTGTGTGTGTGTGTGTGTGTGTGTGTGTGTGTGTGTGTGTGTGTGTGTGTGTGTGTGTGTGTGTGTGTGTGTGTGTGTGTGTGTGTGTGTGTGTTGTCTTAACCGAGATCATTCTACTGCAACACCTTGTAAAACCCTAAAATTAAGATTTATTTTCAGTTGAAAAGCAATGCTTGATTGGCCTGCCTTGTTTTGTTTGTGCAGCTTCAGGGTCTTTCATCCCTCCTGAAACTACAGATGCCAACAAGTCTCATCGGGGATGCCGTCACCACTGTGATTTCTGTGACTACGAGACTGATAAGCGGTCTAACCTGACAGGACACAGGAGGGTTCATACGGGCGAGTGTCCATTTAACTGCCACCTGTGCCCCCAGAGTTTCTCACAGAAGTCTTCACTGAGCATGCATGTGCACACCCACACTGGTGAACGACCATATAAATGCCACCTGTGCCCCCAAAGCTTCTCGCATATGAGCACCCGGAAGAATCATGTGCTCACTCACACAGGTTACCGGCCATATCAGTGCACTTCAAGCCTCCAGGCGTTTTCGCGTCGTGGAAACCTCAAAGCACACCTGCGTCTGCATGAACGCCAGTGACAATTTCAGTGTAATTTCGGCCATGCAGGCTTTTTTTTTTCTTTTTTGTAAAGGCGCATTTCATTTGTTCCAGAGCGTTATAGAATGGTGGCCCAGTTACGTAGGACATTAATGCCCCAGTTTTAGTTTTAGCACCGCTTCGTTTTTGTCACTAGAGCATCTGTACGCATGCAGGAAAATGTAGTGAAAATGTCTCATAATTTTTTTGTGCTTTACAGTGTTCTTCACTTGTCATTCGAATAATTTGTATGTAATAAGGTCAATGAAGGCCCTTGTATTTATAGTCGTGAGCGATAAAGACACAGTACCATTATACCACCGAGCTGTGTACGCGTACATTTTGTAATAATTTTGGGAGCCTGATTTGGGAATTTATGTGTATGTGTTTTATGCCTAGTGGCATTCTGAAGAATGGGTACAAGCATTACTGCAATTGTAGGTATTGGGACACTCCTACTGCAATGTTGTCATTGGTGTAGCGAGTTCATCTAAAGTGCGAATGCGATGCAATCCTCCCATGATCCGCACTCGGTGTGGGATCTTGAAGAAAGGCTTTCAAGATTTCACTCAGCCATCACACTTCTGAGTAGGGGATAGAAGGGTGTGCTTTATATGAATGGAGGAAAGCTATGATCACGGCTGTGCAGGGGAGGGTGCAGGAAAACAAATGCGCAGCATATGACGATGGGGTTGAGAATAATTAAGCATCATTTTAAAACTGTTTCTTCCCACCATAACAACGTTCATACAAGGCAGTGCGTGCAGCGAACTTTGCAAACAATGTGCCCATTCCAAGGGCTGCACAAGCGAAGATTGCTAGTCGTTTCATGCACACTTCACGCACACAGTCTGATCTCTGTATGCAGCTTGTGATATCTCAGAAAAGCGAGATTCTCTGCTTTGCATTTGCTCATTTCTCTTCATCTTGTTCATCATGCAAGCATTGTGGAAGCCAGTCTTTGCAGTTATTGAGTGATGTCCATGTTTTTTTTTTTTTGTGGGAGCATCAGCCAAGCTCATTAATTTAATTAGTACGGAAATGATTTCTGCAATATATATTTCTAGTAAACCTCTAAACCTTATTTTGTATGTAACATTAATAGATTGCCGCTCCTATTAATGCTTTGTGTTTTCGTTAAAACAGTGATTCTTTTTATTAGAGCTGTGCGAATAGCAAAATTTTGGGTGCGAAGTGAATTCGAATATTGAAGTGTGAGTGCGAATCGAATCGAATATTTTTCGAATATTTCTCGAATATTTCTAGAATATATTTTGAATACTTCGAAGCGAAATTGCACAAAAAAAAGTTGGAGGGGATTCCTAAGCATACTCTTATGAGATAGCAACATGAAAGTGTTTCCTTTCGCTAGGTTGATGAAGCACTGGCGGGGTGGTGTTTCATAGTTGTCTTATCCAGAATGAGGTAATGTAGAGGCCGAATTGTATTTATGTACATGATTTGGTGCAACCAAAGTGTTGTCGACAACACTTTATACGTGATAGGCAAAAATGCCATTTCCTCAGCCTCTACTCCTCTTTCAACTTCTGTGGAAGCCCAACTGGTGTGGCGGACAAGGGTCTGCTCCCTTCAAGTCCGGAGTTCCAAATCTGCCTCGTAGACGTCGATATATAAGAACATCTGAAATTTTGGATGCTAAAAAGCTTCGGCGTCCGATTTTTCGGACTTCCTGCCCGAATTTCAGGTCCAAGAGAGCATTAATTGAGCCCCCAACTCTGCCACATCTTTCATCCCCATGTTGGAACCAGCGTTTTCTTAAGTTAATAGATTTGCAATCGTAGCGGAGCTTGAAAGGCAGCTTTGCCGCTATACGGGGGTGTGATGAGGCGAAGCATATTAAAAATCTAGGGACCACTTCCAATCGGACGTTGACTGTGTCTTGACAAAGTTCGACCGTAAGGGAGCTTGAAAGGCAGCTTTGCCGCAATACGATAGTGTAATGAGGTGAAGCATATTGAAAATCTGAAGGGGTCACTTTCAAATGGACGTTGACTGTATTTGTTTTTGGGAAGTTCGAATAGTTCGAATAGTAAAATTCCAATGCGAATCGAATCGAATAGCAAACACTATTCGAAAAATATTCGAAATTTCGAATATTCGCACACCCCTACTTCTTATGCTCTCACTTGTTGAACTTCAGGATAGCTTCACAGAATGTTACAGTGCAACCTGGCACTTTGTCTTATTATATTCAACTTAACTACCCCGAGAAGCACGGACTGCTGGGCGAGTTGGTAACTCATCTTAATGCTGTGGTGCGCGAAAGAACGAAAACACGAAGAAAGGCAAACGAAACACGGCACAAACTATCAACTGAAAATTTATTGATACACCAAACATATATATATATATATCCGGTTAGATGAACCCGTGTTAAAAACACGTGTACACACAGAGATTGTCTCAGTGACGCTCTTCCAGAAAATTCATCTCACTAAAGGGACAGCCGTGCTCTAACCTTTCCTTGCACTGCAGAGAATGCGTCTACGCACCGCAGTTCGCTGAGACGACAGTGGAATCTAGGTTCAAAGATAGGGTAGCGCGTGAAATAGAGGAAGCATATCTGAGTAACAAAGCTGGTGATGCATGTGTCGCGAAGCCCTCCATCACATTACTAGCTGTGGAGATAAGTTTTCTGGAAGCGCGTTATTGAGACAATCGCTCTTTGTACACGTGTTTTCAACACGGGTTCATATAACCGCATATATACATGTTTGGTGTTTGAATAAATTTTCAGTTGATAGTTTGCACCTTGTTTCATTTGCCTTCCTTCGTGTATATTTTAGCTTTTAGGCATAGTTGAGCAGCACAACGCTAAATTGTGACTTCAGAACAAAGTTCTGTCGGAGGTTGATTATTAGGAATTCAAAAATGCATCTCGTATAGCAGCCCTATATGTAGGACTGATAATATTTTGTTCCCCTCCTCCTCTCCCTAGGTTCATGTCACCAAATACCAAAGAACTCTGAGGTCACTCAGATATTGAACATTCTATCATCTACCCCTGCTTCCTACCTGTCATTGAATTTCGTGTTACTTTTTATTTATGTCTGTATATTTTATTTATCACGCACCTCTGCAACTGATCTTTTGAGTGCTTTGCTTTATACATCATGTGATTTCATCTTTTTTCGGTGATGCTCATGTATCTGTTCTCTCTAGGTTCTAGTGTACTAACTTCTTGGAGCGTTTTTGTGATTACCTTAATGTTTCAGTGCTTCAAAAGAACGGAATCAATAGCACTAAAAAAAAAGGTTATCTGTGGGAAGCATTATTTATTATTAATACAACAGCATATGAGAAACTAAATCGCGTATGTGTGGTCCTTGATTCCATTAGGCATTTTTTTATTTCTCCTTTTTTTTCTTATTTCTTCTGTCTGTTGCCTTTTGTGCTCTTTAACATAGGCATTTCATTGCTTTTTCAACCTTAGCACTGAATAAGTACTAATTCTGTTGTTCTGCTTTGATATTTTTCAGAGAAACATACATTCTGATATCCTGTGTTTCTTAAGATGTGTTATATGTATAAAATGATCTCAAGAGATATTAGGGCATTGCAGCAAGACAGTAGAGTGCGAGAGATTATGTTGAATACATGTTTTTAGGAACAATAAGTGTGTGTTTCACTAACTTCACCTTTAGCAATCACATATGTTTTGAGCAGATGTAAAAGACTGAATAGTCTGAGATTACTCTCGAGGCTTTTTCATTGAATTAGTGTAAATCAATGTTACCTTCATTTCATTTCTTCGACATTATAACTACAGTTCCAATGGCTTCATTGCAGTTGGAGTAAATTACAAAGACACCTATGTGTTTGGATTTAGAAAGACATTAAAGGGATACTGAACAAAATTTTTGCCGCCGAGATTTTCAGCCAAACTGTAAGATTGGGTGCTGAAATCGGTAGGCACAACTTTAATTTGACACAGAAACTAGCAGAAAATGACAAATTTAAGGCATTTTTCACAAACACCCACATCTAACGTGTACTCATGAGCAAGCACTCCACTGTGTTTTTAACTTTAAATCCCTCATGCGAAACACTCATTTTAACACTCATGAAGACGTAGCGCCATTATGCCACCGGACAGATCAATCAGCTGTGTAGGTCCACATTATGTAATTGTGATTAGACTCTCAATTAGGAATCTGTTTATGTGTACCTCATGCTTTGTAGCATTCCAGAGAATTGGGAAGAACAAGTGTAATTTCAATAGCAAGGACGCTGTAAATGAAATGTCATTGTCTGGCGGATCATTAACGATTTGACCATGCAGGTGCGAGTACATATGTCATCATATTATTGGAATCTTTTTAATCAGCCTTGATAATTTCATTTAATTTTGTAATTGGAATAGATGCTGCCAATCCTGGTCTACGATTTTGTCATTAACGTATGGCCTTTAATTTGGCAACAAATACACTAACACTGTCATATCACTTCAGGATCACTTAATATTTGTCTTGTGTCTCACTCTTTAAGTGCCATTTGACAGCCTGGTAAAAATTTACCAATTTATTTGTGGAATGTTACATTTTGGTAGGGTCTGTGCCTTTACTTCTGCATCTATGCGTACTGTTCTTGAACATAATGAACTGTCAAGAACTGTCACCAACTGGCGCAGCCTTCAATTCTACATGTGTACTGTTCTTTGGTGAATGATAAGATGATGTTTTTTTAATTTTAGGTTCGTACTTTTGCTGCCTCTATGTTCGGCACTTGTAAGACTTTTAAGAGCTCTTTATTTTATATTGACTATTATTAATTTTTTATCTTGTTAATTGTTTTCTTTTTGCATGCCAGTGCTTTTGCATCTAACCATTTGTGACATAATCACTGCTTTATGTTTTCACACTGAATAATTTACTGTGTCTTGTGAATATTATACATCCTTGGTATTTAAATTTGCCATCATAGGATAATTAATAGAAAAGGAAATGAACGTAAAAGTTTTATTTTTGAATTTCGCACCAATACTTCAGCACGTGGATGTCAGTGTGACGTCGAATTTTAATCTTTTTGCGTGTGAAGTAGGCCCTAACACAAGCCATCAAAATTCATAACGCCATAGTGTGCTGGTGCGTGAGAGCTTTATGGTGGTGTTGCCACCTCAATTTTTGTTTTGCGCGTTTTCTCTCTTACCAAGCGTCTTCTGCCTTTGGTATTGTGAATTTGTGATTGAGTAATTTCATGTCCTTTTGAGCAGTACACAGTAGTGTGCTGTCTACTGGGATGCGCTTATACATGTAAAATGATGTCATGAGATACTGAAATATTGCAGCAAGACTGTAGGGTGTAAGAGACTGTATTGAATGCATATTCTCAGTAACAGTACGAGTGTGTTTCATGAACTTTCTCCTTATGAACTCGTGTGCGTCTATATCAGACAGATCTGAAGGGTTGACTAGGTTTGCTTTCTTTCTGAAGCTGCCCTCAAGCCTTTTTCATTCCAGAATTTGTGTCGCACAACAATAGACTCATTTAGTTGCTTTGTAATTTCATAGCTATGGCTACAGTGGCCACACTGTAACAGGGGTGAAATGCAAAACCACCTGTATATTTGTGTTTATGTAAAACATCAGAAAAAACCTTAAGGGGCTCGAAATTAACCGAGATTTCATTACTACGCCGTGACTCATAACTGTTGAGTGAGACTGCCAAGTAAAGATCCTAGAATTTAAATTTGCTTTCTATTCCAATGAAAAGCAATACCTTTCTTGTTTTCTTTGTGCAGCTTTGGGGTCTTCCATCCCTCCGGCAACTATAGATGCTGAGAAATCGCATCGGGGACTCCGTCACCACTGCAACTTGTGTGACTACAAGACTGATAGGCCTTGTAACATAATACGGCACATGAGGGTTCATACGGGCGAGCGGCCGTTTAAATGCCACCTGTGCCCCGCAGGCTTCTCACTAAAGGCCACATTGGACGGTCACCTGTGCACCCACACGGGCAAGCGACCATTTAAATGCCACCTGTGCCCCCAACACTTCTCACTAAGGACCACATTAGACAGTCACATGCTTACCCACACAGGCGAGCGACCGCATAAGTGCCACCTGTGCCCCCAAAGCTTCTCACAGAAGTCGACACTGAACAAGCATGTGCGCATACACACTGGCGAGAGGCCATATCAATGCCCTTCATGCCCCCAGAGGTTTAGGCAGGGGGTACACCTCAGAAAACACCTGCTTCTGCATAAACGCCAGTGAACATTTCAATACAATTTCTACTGCACAAGATTTTTACAAGCATTTCATTCGGTCGTGTGGTGCAGCCAGAAAACTGCACTTAGCTATGATGTCACTGAGCGATGCCAAGATAAGCTTAGCCAAGCCTACCCCTGGCTATTATGTCACCTCGCGAAGCCAAGTTAAGCTTAGTCAGGACTGTTAGGCCTGGCTGAGCTGAATTATGCCTTGTTCATTTGAGTCAAGACTAATTAAGCTACCTTGTGCCTGGTTGAGCTAAGCCTAATTGAGCCATATCTAATTATGCCTAATTGTGCTAAGCCTAACATGGAGAAAGAAAGCATAGCATAGCCATGTGTAGTGTAGTATAGCAAGGGGGTGGGAAAGGGAAGTAATGGTGAGGAGAAATAAATGAGGAGGGGAGAGGGTAAAACATATAGCCATGTATACTACAGTACAGCAAGGGGTGGGAAAGGGAAATAAAGGTGAGGAGGAAAGGACAAGGCCGCCAGCTCCGCTCTTCCCACAGTCTTCACACCACTAGCGTATAGATGCCACAATTTTTCTTTTTTGATAAAGGCACATTTTATACAAGTTATCCTAGAGCACCATAACATTGCTGGTGTATGTAGCACACCATTGAAGCTTATTGTCACTAGAGTGTCTGTATGCATGTAGTAGAATGAGTGAGAATGTTTCATTATTTCTTTATGCTTTGTTACAATGTTCTTCACTAACCATTTGAATATTCTCTATGTTATAATAAGGTCAGCGAAAAACCCTTGTATTTTTATTGATGAGTGACTATGCACTGTTATTCCACCAAGCTGTGTATGTGTACATTTTGTACTAATTTTGGGAATCTGAATTGAGAAAGGCTCTACTGGGGAGGGAGAAGGAAAACGCAAGATGTTGCAATGGGGTTAATTAACAGGATGTTCCAGCTTAACCTAAAAAAAATTTCCGTTATATTGTCACGTGGTCGTGACGTCGACGAAGACAGCAGTCGGCGTTTGCAGAATGAAACTGTTTATTTGGGCCGAACTTGTGGCCGGGAAAATGAGAACTAGAACTACAGTAATACACGCTGTACAATGATAGCGGCGAACAGGGCGTCGTCCGTCGATCAACTGACAAGCGGTCACGCGCGTCGGCTTTTATACAGGCGCTATCGAACTTTCCAGCAATATCGCTGGTGGCGGCGTTATCTCTAGACAAAGCTGGAACATTCGCGTGCGGGGCGCAATCTTAACAAACCGATCTACTAAATCGCGACGCTTCTAGAACACTACTTCGCGGACAGCGTCGAGCGTTGATAACCGTCCCTGCCGGTCAAACCCGAATACATCAAAACAAGACAAGAAGTGGGCGTGGCATTGCCCCCCTCTGAAAAGCATCGTCCCGATGCTTGTGAAAGAACATAGAAGAGAAAAAAAAAAAAACAAGTGCATACACAAATAAATTACAATAACAAAGGAAAAAAAAATAGAGTCCCCAGGCTCGCTAACGCGCAAAAAAACGGCTTAAGGCGCACGACATGGACGACTTCAGGTCGCGCACGGCGCTGCTGAGAGTTCGTAATGCCGTCAGGGACAACCTCATAGTCGAGTGCGCCGAGGCGTCGAAGTACCCTGTACGGTCCGAAGTATCGTCGAAGAAGCTTCTCACTAAGTCCTCGTCGGCGTATTGGCGTCCATACCCATACACGGTCACCGGGTTGGTATTCCATGTGGCGTCGGCGAAGGTTGTAGCGGCGGCTGTCAGTCGTCTGCTGGTTCTTGATCCGTAAGCGGGCGAGCTGTCGTGCTTCTTCGGCGCGCTGTAGGTAGGTGGTCACGTCGATGTTTTCCTCGTCGGTCACGTTTGGTAGCATGGCGTCGAGCGTCGTTGCCGGGCTCCGTCCGTAGACCAACTTGTATGGCGTCATCTGCGTCGTTTCCTGTACGGCCGTGTTGTACGCGAAGGTCACGTACGGAAGGATGGCGTCCCACGTCTTGTGTTCGACGTCGACGTACATGGCCAGCATGTCGGCGATGGTCTTATTTAGACGCTCGGTGAGGCCGTTGGTCTGTGGGTGGTACGCGGTGGTGCGGCGGTGGCTTGTGTGGCTGTATTCCAAGATCGCCTGAGTCAGGTCAGCCGTGAACGCCGTACCTCTGTCGGTGATGAGAACCTCTGGGGCGCCGTGTCGAAGGACGATGTTCTCAACGAAGAACTTGGCTACCTCAGCGGCACTGCCTTTGGGCAGGGCTTTTGTTTCGGCGTAGCGGGTGAGGTAGTCGGTAGCCACGACGATCCATTTATTTCCGCAAGTCGACGTTGGGAACGGCCCCAGGAGGTCCATCCCGATCTGCTGGAATGGTCGCCGAGGAGGCTCGATCGGCTGAAGGAAGCCTGCTGGTCTTGTGGGCGGTGTCTTCCGTCGCTGACAGTCTCGGCACGTCCTTACGTAGCGAGTGACGTCGGCGGCAAGGCGCGGCCAGTAGTACTTTTCTTGTACTCGTGCGAGCGTTCGGGAAAGTCCGAGGTGTCCAGCCGTTGGGTCGTCGTGCAGGGCATGCAAAATTTCTGGTCGCAGTCCCGAAGGTACAACGATAAGGTAGCTGGCTCGGGCCGGAGTGAAGTTCTTCTTTACGAGGACGTTGTTTTTCATGGAAAATGATGCCAATCCTCGCCTGAATACTTTTGGGACAACGATGGTCCTGCCCTCCAGGTATTCCACTAGACCCTTCAGTTCCGGGTCGGCTCGCTGTCGTTCGGCGAAGTCTTCGGTACTTATGGCTCCCAAGAAGCTGTCATCATCCTGGTTGTCGGGCGTTGGTGGGTCGACGGGGGCACGAGACAAGCAGTCGGCGTCGGAGTGTTTCCTTCCGGACTTGTACACGACAGTAACGTCAAATTCTTGAAGTCTTAGGCTCCACCGTGCGAGGCGACCTGAAGGGTCCTTCAAGTTAGCTAGCCAACACAAGGCGTGATGGTCGCTCACAACTTTGAAGGGCCTGCCGTAGAGGTAGGGGCGAAACTTTGACGTAGCCCAGATGATGGCGAGGCACTCCTTTTCTGTTGTGGAATAGTTCACCTCTGCTTTAGACAGCGACCGGCTAGCATAACTGATAACCCTTTCCAGTCCGCCCGTCCGCTGCACAAGGACGGCGCCGAGTCCTATGCTGCTTGCATCGGTGTGAATCTCCGTATCGGCGTATTCGTCGAAATGCGCAAGTATCGGAGGTGTCTGCAGGCGTCGTTTCAGTTCATAAAATGCGTCCACTTGCGCTGTTTGCCACCTGAATTCGACGTCGGTCTTCGTGAGCTGCGTTAGTGGCTCGGCGATACGTGAAAAGTCTTTGACAAAGCGTCTGTAATAGGCGCACAAGCCGAGAAATCGGCGCACGGCCTTCTTGTCGGTGGGTGGCGGGAAAGCGGCGATGGCAGCTGTTTTCTGCGGGTCTGGGAGCACTCCAGTCTTGCTGATCACGTGACCCAAAAACAAGAGCTCCTCGTACGCGAAGCGGCACTTTTCTGGCTTCAGGGTGAGCCCGGAGTTCTTGATTGCTTGAAGTACGGATTGAAGTCGCTGGAGGTGTTCGTCGAAGTTCGAGGAATACACAACGACGTCGTCCAAGTAAACAAGGCAAGTCTGCCACTTCAAGCCAGCTAATACAGTATCCATGACTCGTTGGAAAGTCGCAGGTGCCGAGCAAAGACCGAAAGGCATGACCTTGAACTCGAACAGGCCGTCCGGTGTTATAAAGGCGGTCTTTTCTCGGTCTCTCTCGTCAACTTCAATTTGCCAGTAGCCGGTCTTGAGGTCCATCGACGAAAAGTAATTCGCGTTGTGGAGTCGATCCAGGGTGTCGTCTATCCGTGGGAGAGGGTACACGTCCTTCTTTGTGATTTTGTTCAGGCGACGATAATCGACGCAGAAACGTAGGGTCCCATCCTTCTTCTTCACTAACACCACGGGAGACGCCCACGGGCTGTTGGAAGGCTGGATGACGTCGTCGTGTAGCATTTCATCGACTTGTTTCTTAACGGCCTCCCGTTCCCGCGTCGAAACCCGGTAGGGACTCTGACGGAGTGGTCGAGCATTTTCTTCTGTTATGATGCGGTGCTTAGCAAGGGGCGTTCGTCGGACCCGCGATGACGACGAGAAACAGTCCCTGTATTCCTGCAGAAGGCGTCGAAGCTGTTGCTGTTGGCGAGCGGGAAGACTAGGGTTTACGTCGAAGGGTCCCAGACAACACACTACATCCCAGGGACTTCCCAAAAAAGTCCAAACGTCCCACATCCCAACAAGGTGGTTTTTAGGATGTCCTTTAGACATGTGCATAGGGATCATTCCTAAAACATCCCTTGTAGGATCTGATTGGGACTTCAAGTTAGCGGTGAAATAAGCTACCGTGTTGAAAATTGGCGATCCTAAACAATCGGAAACAGCAACTCCGCCGGAGAGCATGGTTGGCGCGCGTGCACAGTTGCATATCTACATGCACATGAAAAACAATATATCCGCGTTTTTTGTGAAAGTGTTCGTTTGTTTTTTTTTTGTTTCTTTCTAAATATCGCGCCGTTATGAGGACGAGGGATCGATTGCTGTCTGCGTGGGCAAGTGTTGCACTTGGTAAAGGCGGTACAGCGGTACGGCGCACGTACTCGCGCCACGCACGCCGTGCTTTGCGTGAAAGATCAGAGAACGGCGGCCGCACCGCACGAGCGGTGGTGTGGTAGTGTCGTATTTATAAAAACACCGACATATTAACTTTAGAAGAATTGAATGAAATATTGTTATTTTATTGTTTTCTTTCTTAGGTTTAATACGCAATTGCTCTTTAATTGCGCTTACTGCGAGCCAACACCTGCTCAAATAGTGGACGATTTGCTGCGAGCACTGCGCAGACATTGCCATCGCCATCATGGCGCCCGGCGTGTTTGGAGGTTTGGAGTTCGGATAGATCAGACTCTTCGTTGGCCTTGTTTTTAGGTGTTTGATCCGTGACGTTTCGTCGAAAAATCACAAGCGCGCATGCCGTAGGTGTTTGCCTGGTTGCAAGATCTTGCCGATTTCAACGTTTTTCCACCTCTTCGGTAAGTACTTGACATGCCTGGATTACTGCAATCAGCACGTTCTTAGCACTTTCTTCTTTGGCTCCCCAGCGCGCGCAGGTTGGCGTACGCTGAACTGGACCCTCGCAGCAAGAATGGCACGTGGGAGTAAGTTTTATTTGTGACGCGATTTGGTTTATCTTCCGCAGAAACTGTTAAGCTCACAATGCTGATATGTTGTTGTTGTCGGCCACGTGTGTAGATTGACACCGCGATCGTGGAACACATGGCTGATCTGCCTCGAATAACTGCAAGCCGGCACGTGCGTAGTGCCGTGGAGAACGATCAGAAATCCTGGACGACAAAGAAAAAAACTTCAAAGGTTCGTTGTATATGTTTTCCACGGCAACTGACATAAACGTAAAGAAAATTGGAATGGTCAAATGCATGTGTCAAGTTTAACCATTTGTAGTGGGCTGTGGACATGAATTAAGCATTGCTGCACACAAGACTGGCTTGCCCTCAGTTTATGCCCAGTACCAAATTTTTTGCTCTCATTATGACACCATTTGTAAGAAAAGCCAGAACTTATGTTCAAAACAGCGCATATTCTTGCTATTCTTTTATTCAGTTGCACGTGTGAGTCCTGCTGCTGGCCATCAGTTAGCCGGTTATCAGAAGAAAAGGGCACAGCCCAGTTTTGTACTGGTATATACCGTATCGTTTGTGATTATGATCATGATTTTTGTCTTACTGAAACAAGAAACTGAAAAATGTATGTTGGTGTTTCTGCTACATCTCTATGAAGCAGCAGAACCTGTTGCTCAGTCACTTGGTGCATATTAGCAACTGGCACCTTGTCTGGCTTCCCGATACCTCCGCCTTTTTTCAGTGCATGTTGTTTTCATCCTTTACCAGCAGTCAAGTAGTTTCACACAACCAAAATGACCAACTAGCCCACTCTGTTTGTCAAGTAGGTTTTACTTCCAAACAAATGTAGCACATTTGTGATATGCACTGTTGCTCAATGATATTCTTTTTGCATGTGCTAGCTGTGTACACATATTACATATCTTTTTTCTTTTTTTTTTTAGCTGCTTCTAGTAGTGGTGCCCCTGGTGTGCACCTTTACCCCAAATGTCTGCACCTTTGCCTACCGGTAATGACATAGAATGTGCTCAGCTTCCTGGACATAGGCATGCAGGTTACGAGACGGAAAACGTGCAGCTTAGACTTCATGCTTGTAAATGCGAAAGTCGTAACCGACATAATTAGAGTAAGCTAAAAGGAGAAATTTCTGCTTATGAGCAAGTAATTATGAAGCAGGTTTTACTCCTCTTAAACTAGCAGACATGCAACAACACAGTAGTGCTTTGTTTTGTGCGCCACTTTCATGCATATTTGTGCTTGCAGTGGATATGCATATACATGAAGGATTTGTTTTTGTTTTCCTCAGCTGCCTCTGCGAACCCCGCTCCTGGACAACAGCTGGGAGGCTCTGTGTTTAAACGCGTGCAGCTTGGACGTCATGCTTGTAAATACCAATTCCTTTGTCATTCCTGGCATGAATTTCGTTGGTAAAGCAATAAGTAAAATTGTGCATTGTTGTTTACAAGCACTTCAGTATGAACCAGGATTAAAGGAGAAGGGACCGACAACTGGCCAGAACTTGTGATTAGATCCTGTCAGAAATGAAAAGACCGCGCTATATACTGACATATTCCAGCATCCTTTTCGCGCTGTGAGTAGGATTTATATCTCTAAATTGTGTTTAAAAGTAACAAAAAAAAGGCATGTTGTGCAACCTATCGAAAGAGCCTTGAAGCTAGATTGCGGAGTTGATCACTTTGCTGTATAAAGTCACGTAGTCTGATACCGTCATGTGTGCCATTATTGGTCCTAAAAATATTAGTATGTATATTACTATCCATCCCCGCTCTATTCTGTGCTGCTTATGAGGTAAAAGAAGTTTCATGGTGACAAGTAACGGCGCTGCCTTCGCGGTAGCCAGTGGACCATGTCGAGCCGCAGTGCATGCGCGCGAGTACACACACACGCAGTAAACCGCCGCGCTCGAACACGAACCGCTGTCACGCTCACTGTTTGCATCATGTCTTGTCACGTGTGTATACGACTTCATATCCGTCGCAGATAGAAAAATTCGAATTACAAATGTTTCACGGTATTTTCCACAGCACCATTCCTTGATTATACACTCTGACTGGTAAGCTTTCTGTCGCGTTAAAGAAAATAGGTACCATAAAAGTTGGTTGTCGGTCCCTTTAACCTCTTAACACACACACAGGACAAAATAGGCATGCTATATCCCCGTTGTGCACCATCTTTGTGCGTTTGTGTGTGCAGTATGGAAATGTACATTAAGGCTTTGTTTTTGTTCTCAGCTGCCTCTGCGAGCCCTGCTGTTGGACGCCAGCTGGAATGCTCTGCGTTTGAAAGCGTGCACCCCAGATGTCATGCTCATAAATACAGAGTTCTCATGATTCTAGTGTTGACAAAGCAATAAGTAAAAGCAGGCACTTGTGCATCTGGAATGAGGTTTAACCCTGTCTCAGGAGACATACGACAATATAGTCATGCTATGTTCCTGTTGTTCACCATTTTCATGCATGTTGTGTGCAGTACGTATACATACATGCAGGCTTTGTTTTTGTTGTCCTCAGCTGCCTCTGCAAGCCCTTTTGCTGGACGCCGTGGAAGGCCCTCCACTCGAAAGTGTGCACCTTAGACTACATGCTCATCAATACCAAGTTCTCTGTCCTTCTCGGCATGATTGTAGTGCCATATAATAGTGAGGCAATAAATCATTTTTGCTGGTCACTTGATGTTCCATGCATGTTGCTTGGTTTCTGAACACATGACTTGGTTTTTGTGAAAAAAAAAGTGGGTTGGTTGGACGAGGAATATGCTTTCCTGGAGAGGCAACTGGCTCTCTCAGGTAGGGGGTGGTCGAGCGCGATGAAGCAAGTTAACATGTTATGGGAGCAGATGTCCCACCCTTTTGAAATAATCCTGCAGTAAAAAGTGGCCACATGTCCCAATAACATCCCACACGCATGCAGTTTTGGGACATCCCAAAAAGGCCTTTTTTTGTATCACTTGGGATGTTTTTCCACCTTGTGTGGGACGTCTTTTGGATGTCCCGAACTCCCAAAAGGGATGTCATTTGGATGTCCCTAGGATGCCTTTGCGTTGTCTGGGGTGGCTCAGGGATCGTCGTCGTAGCTTCGTCAGAATCCGAAAATGCAAACGCATCGCTGACGGCCGAGATTTCTTCGATGTATGCAATCGTCGTGCCCCTGCTCAGGTGTCTGTATTCCTGGCTGAAGTTCGTTAGCATCACGCTTCCTTTTCCTTCATGCAACCGAGCAATGCCCCTTGCGACGCAAATGTCACGATCTAGCAGCAAACGCTGATCGCTCTCGATGACACCTTCGATGTCTTCAGCTTTTTCGGTGCCGACGGAAATAATGACGCTGGAACGCGGCGGAATGGTCACCTGCTCTTCTATCACATTCAATGCATGGTTCCCTGGCGTCACGCGGGGCGGGAGCGCTTTATCTGAGGTTAGTGTTATCGACTCGGACCTCAGGTCGATGACGGCGCCTTGTTCACTTAGGAAGTCCATTCCAAGTATTGCATGCCTGGAGCAGTTTTGTAGGATTACAAAGCTCGCAGGATAAGTCCGGTTATTGATGGTGACTCTCGCCGTGCAGACACCAATCGGCGTTATCAGATGGCCTCCAGCGGTGCGGATTTCGGGGCCTTCCCAAGCGGTCTTAACCTTCTTCAGCTTCGCGGCGAACGGTCCACTGATGACAGAATAGTCGGCTCCGGTGTCGACGAGAGCTGTGACGTTGTGGCAGTCGATAAGGACGTCGAGGTCGCTAGTTCGTCGTCTTGCATTGCAGTTAGGTCGTGGCGTCGGGTCACGGCTACGTCGGTTTGTTCCGCTGCTTCCCCGTTGCGTTGTCAGGTCCACTTCGGTCCGCGAGGCTTCGTCGTCAGGGCTCTGTCTGGTTCTTCAAGGTTTCGTCGTGGCGTCGTCGTCGGCGGCGGAGGATCTTCGATGTTTCGTCGTACAGCAACCGCACCTCCATCGGTTGCTGCCCTTAGTTTTCCGGATACGGGCTAGGCGACCGGCCCCGGAAAGGGCCAGTGTACTGGCGGCGTTGGGGAGAGGCGTAGCGGCCTGGCGACGGCGATCGGGAAGGTCCTCGGGGGGTCCAATGCGCTCCTGCCAGATAGTCGGCGATGTCACGTGGTCGTTCACCCTGCTGTGGACGCGGCGCGTCGATGGCGAACCCACGCAGTCCCATCCGTCGATACTGGCAGCGGCGGTAGGTGTGGCCAGCTTCTCCGCAGTGGTAGCAGAGTGGACGATGGTCGGGGGCGCGCCAAACGTCGGTCTTCCTCGGCGTGTATCGCTGGCCGGTTGGCGGGCGGTATGGCGTCGGTGGTGGCGGCGGTGGTGCCTGGCGGCGGAACTGCTGGGGCGGCGCGGCGTCATGACGCGGGCGAGGAGGGGGGGCGTTGCGTTGGGCTGCAGCAGCATAACTCATTGCTTGAAGCTGCGGCGGTGCCGGCTGAGGAACACCCAGTGACTCTTTGATTTCCTCGCGGACAATGTCTGCGATGGAATCCACTTGAGGCTGCGGCGAAGGTAACAGCTTGCGCAACTCCTCCCGCACGATCGCTCGGATGGTTTCGCGCAAGTCGTCGGTGGCTAGTGAGTGCACTTCGGTATATGTTGCAGACAGCGGAGAGCGGTTGTACTGTTTCGTCCGCATGTCCAATGTCTTTTCAATAGTCGTAGCCTCGGTGAGGAATTCGGCGACCGTCGTGGGCGGGTTGCGGACAAGTCCCGCGAAAAGTTCTTGTTTGACACCCCGCATGAGCAGGCGAACTTTTTTGTCTTCCGCCATCGCAGCGTCGGCCTGACGGAAAAGTCGAGTCATCTCTTCCGTGAAGATGGTGACGTTTTCGTTTGGCAGCTGCACCCGGGTCTCCAGCAAAGCAGCGGCCTTTTCCTTGCGGACGATGCTCGCGAAGGTATTGAGGAACGTCGTCCGAAAGAGGTCCCAGGATTGAAGGCTCGATTCATGGTTCTCGAACCACGTCTTCGCGGCGTCTTCTAAGTAGAAGTAGACGTGGCGCAGCTTCTCTTCAGTGTCCCAGTGGTTGAAGGCGGCGACTCGCTCGTACGTCTCCAGCCAGCTCTCCGGGTCTTCAAAAGACGATCCACGGAAAGTTGGTGGCTCCCTTGGCTGTTGCATTACTACCGTTGTAGGTGGCAGTTGGTCTGTCATCGTCTCGGCGGTAGATGTGACGGTCTTCGGCTGCCTGGCGTTTTCGGGAAGGAGCCCGTACTCTGGTTGTAGTCCCTTCTGCCGGCGGCTGGTTCGAGGATCCGGGTTGACCTTATAGTCGTCTTCTTCGCGGTTTGGGCTTGGGTCAGCGCTCCGCGGTGGCGTCCGGATCATGAAGCAGCACCTCCACCAGATGTCACGTGGTCGTGACGTCGACGAAGACAGCAGTCGGCGTTTGCAGAATGAAACTGTTTATTTGGGCCGAACTTGTGGCCGGGAAAATGAGAACTAGAACTACAGCAATACACGCTGTACAATGATAGCGGCGAACAGGGCGTCGTCCGTCGATCAACTGACAAGCGGTCACGCGCGTCGGCTTTTATACAGGCGCTATCGAACTTTCCAGCAATATCGCTGGTGGCGGCGTTATCTCTAGACAAAGCTGGAACATTCGCGTGCGGGGCGCAATCTTAACAAACCGATCTACTACAATCGCGACGCTTCTAGAACACTACTTCGCGGACAGCGTCGAGCGTTGATAACCGTCCCTGCCGGTCAAACCCGAATACATCAAAACAAGACAAGAAGTGGGCGTGGCAATATTAAGAAATAACTGAGGCCATCCATGCTGGATGCCGCAGGAATTTCCTTTTTTACTAAGAGATCGACAAGTCCTAATGTCTATTATCATTCAATATTACTTTGTGATAGCTCTAAATTTAAGATCAGTCATTCATTATAACTACACCTTCTAAGGACTCGTGTCTGTCCTCAGTCATGGTAAATACTTAATGTTAGCTATCTCTTTAGCACTTTAACATTCTGTTGACTGCTGTCTATGTTAGTATCCTTGGAATTCATATCTTACATCTACTCCAAAAAAACGATTGCATGTGGGTTTTCCAAAGTCTTAATGTAGTTATTTGCAAAGAAGTCATGAGGTCTGTATCACAACCAACATGTTCTTGTGTCGACTTGATGTCGAGCGTTGATAACCGTCCCTGCCGGTCAAACCCGAATACATCAAAACAAGACAAGAAGTGGGCGTGGCAATATTAAGAAATAACTGAGGCCATCCATGCTGGATGCCGCAGGAATTTCCTTTTTTACTAAGAGATCGACAAGTCCTAATGTCTATTATCATTCAATATTACTTTGTGATAGCTCTAAATTTAAGATCAGTCATTCATTATAACTACACCTTCTAAGGACTCGTGTCTGTCCTCAGTCATGGTAAATACTTAATGTTAGCTATCTCTTTAGCACTTTAACATTCTGTTGACTGCTGTCTATGTTAGTATCCTTGGAATTCATATCTTACATCTACTCCAAAAAAACGATTGCATGTGGTTTTTCCAAAGTCTTAATGTAGTTATTTGCAAAGAAGTCATGAGGTCTGTATCACAACCAACATGTTCTTGTGTCGAAGTTGAGCACTATTTCCATGTTTTTAACAACTTTAACAATTTGAATACACAAATGCGAGTACATGTGTCATCATGTTATTCGAAACCTTTTAACTGACTTTGGCCACATTTCTTAATTTTGTAATTGGAATAGATGCTACCAATCCTGTTCTATGATATTGTCATTAACATACCACCTTTCGTTAATGAACATGGAACACTGTTGTAGCACTTCAGCTTCACTTAATGTTTGTCATGTCTCGCCCTTTAAGTCCAAAAAACGGCAGGAAGGGGAAGATCGAAGCTGGCGATGAAAAAAATCCGTAAACAGGGTGTGCGTGTTCGAGGCAGACATTTCGACAAGTGCACTCGTCTTCTTCAAGCCTTGAGGAAGACAAGTCCACTTGTAGAAATGTCGGCTCGAGCACCCACCCCCTGTTTACGGATTTTTTTCATCGCCCTGTAAGTGCAATTTATCTGTCTGGTAAAAATTTATTATTTGCGGAATGTTAATTTCATTACGGTCTGTGCCCTTCTTCCTTCTGCATCTTTGTTCCTGGTGCCCTCTCCAGCGTTTCTTGGGGATTGATTAGATATTTTCTTTCCATTTTATACTCATGCGTTAGTTGCATCCACATTCTGTACATCTAAGCATTTTTGGAATTTTTTTTAATAGCCTATCATTATCATGTTTTAGCTTTTCATTCTCATCTTGCATACAAGCACCCGATGTATGAATTAAGTATTCAACAAAATGCTCACTTACTTAATTATGTTTTGTCAGGCTAAATAAATTACGATGTGTTGTGAATATTGTCACGTGATCACGACGGTGAACAAGGAAGAAGTCGGGCTGTTGGAGACGCAACTTTTTATTGGGCGAACTCGTACCCAGGAAATGAAGTGACAGTACAAGCAGTACACACTGTACACTGATAGTGGCAATTACAGTCGTTGGCCGTTGGTTAGCTGATCAGCTGTAAGGCACATCAGCATTTATACATGTGACGTCGAAGATGCCCGTGTTATCGCTGGTGGCCACGTTAGTTCCAGAATGAACTCGTGTTCACGTTGTGAGCGTAATCTAATATGAAGAGTATAAAATAATCAAGAAGGTTCCCAGACATTCCAGCTTGGCCTGCACAAGGCAGTGGTTACATGTGTAATGAGTTGGTTAGATAAAAATAGAAAAAGAAGTGCACATGGCAATATTATGCATTCTACATATTTCAATGCATGCACTCAAAGTATATGAAGTCATAACATTTTTTAGTGAGACGAGCAACAGATGAAGGTCTTGTTCCTCTTCCAAGCACTTCCGATCGAGCACTTCGGCTTTTCTGAATATTCAGAAAATGTGTTTAAACAAACACAAAAAACTGGTCTGAAATCGAAGTGGTTATGTTTCAAGTTAACAGTTCTATTGGATACATATGATATTGGAGCTTAAGTTTACTTAAGATAAATGTCAATTAACTGGTGGTATTACTAATGAAATTTGATTCGGTGAGTTCATTGCCAGAGCAGGCACTTTCCTTGTGAGCATCTCGGGGTGCCTCGATGGCAACGTTTTTTCATGCCTAGGGAGGAACGCTGGCATCAAGGCACCCTAGAGCAGCTGGGACCGTTGCGGCACCTGGTGGAGCAGATCTCTACCACGTGCTTCTTTCTACATGGCCTCCAGCTAGATTCGCTTCGGCTGCGCAACGAAACACAAAGTTAACCCAATTAAGGAATACACCAGGGCACACGAATGCTGAGGTGTGAGCGCTGCGCCATTACCAGACAACTATGTCAAGGATTACGTTCGCCTCCAGTTTTTAACAGTAGAGCTGTTAAAGCCATGGCGAAACTGCGGCTTCGTCCACACAGAGCTGGGCAGCTGTGCACCACAGAAAGCGGGTACGTGCCAAGCAGCTCCTACTGTAGCATATATAGCCATGCATAGCAAGTAGTGGAAAAGGGAAGTGAGGGTAAGAAGGAAGGAAAGGAGAAGGAGGAGAGAGGGTAATGCATTGCATAGCCTCTTGTAGTATAGTTTAGCAAGAGGATGGGAAAGGGAAGTGCATGTGAGAGGGACTCATGATAGGCTGCAAAGGAGGGAAAGGAGGAAGTGAGAGGGTAAACAATAGCATAACCATGTACAGTATAATATAGCAAGTGGTGGGAAAGAGTATTTGCGAAGCAGTGCCTAGCACAGCATAGCCATGCATATAGTATACCAAAGGGGTGGGAAAGGGAAGTGAGGGTAAGGAGTAAAGGAAAGGATAAGGCGCAGCCTTGTATTGTATAGCAAGGGGGTGGCAAATGGAAGTGAGGAGAAGGGGAGAGAGTAAAGCATAGCATAGACTTGTATGGTATAGCAAGTGGTTGGAAAGGGAAGTGAGGGTGCAGAGGAAGGGAAAGGCCAAGAGCTCCACTGTTTCCTCAGTCTTTGCACCACTAGTGCGTAGCTGCCTCAGTTTTAAATGCGAATGCATTTCTTAGTCGGGCTATGTAAGGCATCCGACGTTGTCCGCGCGCCTCTCCGCTCTCACTCCCTCTCCCATAGCAACAGCTGCGGGCGCGCGCGCTTTGGCGCGCTTATCCTCGCCCCTAGCAGCCGGAGCAGGTGGTGCGGGCGGAGTAGTGGAGAGGAGGAGCGCGCTCTGGCGTGTGAGGGCGCTCGCATCGTGGGAGCTCGGCGGAGCTCCCGCGTGTGTGGAGAGAGGGTAGGTACAGTGCTTCGCCGCTCCTTCTCTCGCCGTTCGCTCTCTCTCCTCTCTGCGCCACCGCCTCAATGCAGTGCGTTTGAACCGCGTTTGTGCTGCCTTGGCACAGCCTGAAAACAGCGCGTTCTAAACGCGTTTGTGCTGCATTGAAGGCGGTGGCAACATCCCTGAGGTGATTACGAACGCACGTAGGAAGCGTTCGTTGAAAGAGGCGCGCAAAAGGGAGACACTTGAGAGCGTCGATGTGTCCAGCTTTACGCCATTAAAATTACTACGCCGTGTACTCTCGGCGCAAGAAATGCATTCGCATTTCCTCACGATTCCCTTCGGGGAGGTGGGGGCATTTTTTACGTAGCCCTGACGGAGAACCGTGGTAACCTTGACTATGGACAAGCTATGAATCTCAGTAGAAGCTCTTACCGCGGTGCGTGCCGAGTGAGCAGATGCGTTATGCAAGTAAAGGGGTATTCAGACGGGGGAGGAATGCTCGGGGGAGACGGGGGGGTTGCGGATCACGTGACCACGACGTCACGGATTAGCGAGTGGGCGTGACCCCCCCGCGCCTCCTCGGAGGAGACGGGGACGTTTTCCCCGAAAGGACAAACAATCCCCCGGCGGTGGGGGATGTGGCGGAATTTCTGGCTCTTGTTTGGCCACATTGTTGCACTTGCTCCTGCAGAGAGCGGCAGTGGGTGTCCAGTCTGCAGTTGGGGTCATCTGTAGCTGGGGTCATCGTCGTCGGCAGCTGGTGAAACGGGCGGTACAAGCCACAGGAGTAGTCTGGTAACACTGGTCTCCCCCTCCGTTCGCCCCGTCCGTGTGAGTGGGGGGCATTTGTGGCGACTTCTCCTCGCGAGTTGACGTCACTAGGCTCCGCCTTTACCCCCCGAGCATTTCTCCTCCGTCTGAATACCCCTTAAAGCGCAAAATGTTGGTCATGACCCCCTTCAGGTTTCTTTTGCCCGTGGCCTCCGCGATTGCCGTAGCAATCTCGGAGGCTGCGGTTTTGCATTTGGTTGTACCCAACGTTTTTAAATTGTTGGTTGTACCGGTTGTACCCCGCAAAAGTGGACGGAAGACAACCATCAAGAGACCATTTGAGGATGCTGCAAGTGACGTCATCCGCTTGGGGCGCTAGCGGCGACCGTTAGCGAGGGAAATACAGTTTACGCTACCGAGATACGCTACAGAGAAGGACAGCGTTGAAATCAGCAAGGGGCTGAGACAGGGATGTCCTTTGTCCCCGCTGGAAAAAGCGCTAGAAGGTAGCAACATTGGATTTAATTTGTCGCACGAACAGTTCGGCACGATTACAGAACACTGTAGGCACGTACGATGGTTGAGCTAGAGTGTACTAGATACACTCTAGTTGAGCAGAAGCTTCCAGGTCTATTTTATGCTGATGATATTGTCTTATTTGCGGACAGTCAAGATGATATACATATGCGACTGGCAGATATATGCGGAAGGGAATGTGAGGCCAAAAAATACCGAGGGTAAGCGAGTACAAGTACCTCGGAGTATGGGTAAATGAGGGGGACAGATACATGGAGGTACAAGAGAAAGCATCGGTAGCAAAGGGGAAGAGGAATTCTGCAATTATGAAGCACAGAGCTTTATGGGGATACAATAGGTAAGGTACGAGGTGCTTCGAGGGCTGTGGAAGGGTGTCATGGTCCCGGGGCTTACATTTGGGAACTCAGTGGTGTGCATGAAGTCAGAGGTACAATCAGGAATGGATGTAAATCAAAGGACGGTGGGCCGCCTCGCGTTGGGCGCTCACGGGAAGACGACAAATGAGGCTGTAAAGGGTGATATGGGATGGACAGGCTTTGAAGTGAGGGAAGCTCAGAGCAAAATGAGATTCGAAGAGAGGCTGAGGAAAATGAGGAAGAGTAGATGGGCAGAGAAGGTTTTCAGGTATTTGTATAGAAAAAGCGTTGACACGCAGTGGAGAAAAAGAACTAGGAGGCTCACCAGTAAATATACGGCTAGCAGTGTGGGCAATATGGCAACAAGGAGCATTAAGCGGAAGGTCAGAGAGGCGGAGAGGACTTATTGGATGGTAGCGATGGAAAAGAAGCCGGTTCTGAGTAACTACCGAAAAGGAAAAAACGAAATGAGGAGGAGGTTTTGTGATAATTCAAGGGGAAGCGCTTTGCTGTTTGAAGCAAGGTCGGGCTGCCTTAGAACGCGTGTTATAAAGCGAGATTCAGTAACGAAGAAGAACAATCTACATGCTATACGGGGGAACTAAGGAAACGATGGAACATGTACTGATTGAATGTGGCGATATTCTGAAGCCTTGGGTTTTAGGGACAACAATAGAAAGCTGAACACGTCCGCGATAGAAATAAGTAAGAGACGGTTAGAGTATTGGTGGCAGAAAAGTAGAGATAAAGTACAAAAATAAATAATGGGGAAAAATAAGGTCATTCTGCCTTAAGAAGCAGAGAGATGGACCGTGAATTTATATTTTTTTGGTATAATAACATAGATTTAATCAATGTAGATGAGGTATTAAGCAAACTTGAAACAAGGAAGGGTTTTTTTTTCTTTTTTTTTTTTCGAGCCATCCATCCCGAGGGACCGCGCACGAGAGGGACCTTACTTTTTTTACTCTAGTACACTGTATCCTTCAAGGAGGTTTAAATAAATTTTATTTTAACCTCCTTGGTAAATATTGGTAACCTTACCATGGATTTAGTCAGAAACTCTATGGATCTAGTACACTCTACCAACTCTACCATGGAGTGCACTTTACGACTTTACCGCCGCGCGGTCCGTGGTTGGTGGCGCGCTCCTTTCAAAGCTGCGAGTAGCTGCGAGAGGTTGTGCGCGCGACCCGTGTGGATGCAGCGACGGTACCTGGGTGAAATGCGGCTGAGTGCCTACGCGCGTGACCTCCGGGGTCCGGCAAAACTTCGCTACGAACATAAGGTTCACCTTTGCGGCGGCATCGACCCGTTCGACTTCAGCAGCGATGAAGCTGTGTGTGACGTGAAGTATTATCCTCGCATCGAGCTCACGGACACTAAGGACTACCTTGTTCACGGCACAAGCTTTGCAACAAGGGGTCGTCGTCGGAAACGTGAGTGGTGCTCGTGCTTCACATTCCCCTTGCTCAGTGCTCGGACGAATTATTTTTGTCGCCGCGGTAATGTTGGTTCATAAGTTCTCTTTGTGCGGAAGGGCTTCACCGTTTGCAAGCACCTTTGGGGTGATACAAGTGGCATAGTTCGTGCTTGAGCCCAAGCCCCTTACGATCGAAAATGATCTTTGCTGCAGGGTCCAACGACGCGCGTCGAGTAGTTGCGCGTCCAGAGATCACCTACGGTCTCGATTGATTGAATCCTAGCCGATCGACCAAAAGCGGCCGTGTGCTCGCATTCCATCCGGACCTCAACAGGTTACGGTGTCCTAGGAACACGAGAGAACTAGCGATCGTGATTCGAAACGAGTGCGGTTAAGAAAAAATATTTTTTTTTTCATCTGAAAAACTGTTAAAACTAAGGGTATCACTGTCGCGTTCGACTCTTAAAAGCGAAGTTTAAGGGTCCCCAATTTTTCTAGTTTTGTCCCAATGCTACTTTGTTGTTTGCTGTTGTTATTTGAATAACACAGTGGCCACCTGCTAACGTTGACTGATGTTGCGCCGCTTTTTCAGGTTCGACACTCGCAGGCAGTCTCCGATAAGCCATTGGAAGCCTGGCTGCTTAAAAAAGAAGATGGAGAAATCTTGAATGCACATTGCATTTGCAAGGCAGGCTTCGGGGAGGCATGTTCGCACGTTGCAGCCCTATTTTATGTAGAGGTTTTTCAATTGATGCGTCGGGGAGCCACTCCGCTCTTCATCGCTGTGTGACGTCTTTCGTGTGCTTGCATTGGTTTACAATAAATTAGGTATGGAAAAAAAGCCGACATCAGACACGTTCTCGTCACCAGGCTTCTTTTTCGTAGTTGTAGCAACCAAATACGGCACAGTTCACAATTGTTGGACCTCAAGAATCTTGCACGGATGCGCACTCGTGATCACGTTCATGTGACTGCTTGCCGGGTGAGGGGGACCACAAAGATGGACGCGCTGCCTTTTCGACGCTGGCGCCATCTCGTGGGCCACGCCCCTGTGCAACCCTCCTATACACAAGAAGCGAGAGATGAAGGGAGAGAGCAACTGAAAAGGCGAAAATCGCCGGGGTCATTCGTCCCTGATAAAGCGAGCTTTGTACTACTGATCATAAGATACATAGCTAAGTAAATTGATCGTGTACGTACTTCATCGCTTTGGCATTACGTATGTACCCAAATTTAATGCATTTAGGCGCTAGAGAACGGACGTCTGAGGGCATGCCTCAAATTCGATGTCGATGCAAACTTCTTTTGCATTGTGCCCGCAGTTCCCTTTGATGAGCTTCCTACTTTTTTGAAGCATAGATTGGCGCAAAAAGCTTTCCAGGTCCTTGATTTTCAGGCAACTACGCCTGGACACCAACGAAAGAAGGGGGGGTTCTGTTGTGGCCTATGCACATTCGCTTACAAACGGCTCTCTTCGTACTACCCAGTTAGCGCCAGGGCTGCGATGAGGGCGCTGGTGGCGGTGTTTTTCGCAGCGCCACCTGGGCAGAGTCTGACGTCTATCAAACTGACTGCGATAGTGGAGTGCGGAGCGCGCCCGCTCAAGCCTCGAAGAGGAGGGCACTTCCTCGGCAGTTAGTCGCAGTGTCCTTCTTGCTGTCTCGATACATGTGGAGGGTCTTCTTGGAGAGCATGGCTGATTGCCACATTTCTCTCTCTGCATGACATACAAGGACCCGAACGTCTCTAGCGGTCTCTTGCGAGGGTCCCATTTCGACATAGTCCAGGAGGCCTCACTTTCACCTCAGAAACGCCTCTCGACCTCCATTGAGTTCGGATGCCCTTTAGGTACACATATCGAAACAGCCTGCGTGCCCACCTGTTGTCGTTCATAGTCCGCAGCCGACATTCCAAGGAGACCTTGCTTCTGGCCTCTCGAACTTCAAACAAGGACCATCCGACATCCCCCCACCATCTGTAGCAACAATGCCTCTGGTGGTCGGCACTGGCTGTGCCTCGGTGGTCTTTCTCTTCAGCGATGCAACTTGTCTGGACACTTGCGAGGATATCTCTGGAGGGCGGCATTCGCTGTGCCGTAGTGGTCGTTGCACTTTCAGCAGAAAATTTCTTCGCCGCAGTTTGGCGCACTGGTCTTCATCCACGTTTGCATGCTGGCTAGGCAAACACTTGCACAACGAAAAATGTGTGCAGGTTCGGACAGGCTCTGGAGCGTGGTGGCGATTCGACATTGCAGCGTTTGCGATGCTGTTACCGCAATCTGCAGTTCTGTGGTAACTAGGACAAAATGTGGTCGCACTGGTGGTTCCGTACCGCATCCATTTGAGTGAGCGCCACCATAGGTGCACCCTGCGCCGAAGTCGGTAAAGTTTTCCAAAGGTATCTCACTGCTTCGGTCACACTGGTTGCCGTCCACCGAGGCGGCAAGAGTGGCTTCGTGGTGATCCGCTTGGCATTCACCAGGGGTCTGAAGAGAGTGCTTGCTATCATAGGCATGCACAGGGTTCCCCTTCGGGGTGGGGGGGGGAGTTCATCGCAGCGCCCCCCCTTCCTAAGAGCACCCACAGGCAACCGCCGAGGCCACGCAAGTGTGCCTCAAGCCAAGCGTGGAGGGTGGCTGGTGCATGGCATCGATGCAATGCCGTGTGTTGAGCTCCAGTGTGCACAAGAGCTGTAAGACGGCCGATTCAGACAACGTGGACTAGCTGTACCGCTAAGAGTTACGGCGGTTAATAGTGTGTGGCTTGATGTTGTGAACGTGGTGATGGAAAGTCGATCCGGACCTCCGACACTTCGTGGGGGATCCTCACTCTTTAATGGCGGTGAAAACGAGCTGGGTCCGGTGTTCGGGAGAGGGCGGGCTGCCCAGCACGCCTGTCGATGAGCTGCGGTGTGCAGTTGCAGCCTCGAGGAGGCGCCGCTCCTTGGTTCCGTCCTCCGTATGCGTCTCGTTCAACATGTGGCTGCCATGGAAAATGCGGCCGAAAACAGCGATGGGCTCGGCATTCCATTCTAGTCAGGAATGTTGCTTGATGCCTTCGTATTTATGCCATGCCTCGGTACCACCACGAAGGCGGTCGATGGCCACCAGCCATTTTCGATTGGCGGGCCGAGCCTCTACCTTAATAATGATCTATCGGCACATATGTGCCGACACTTCATTATTAATGCAGATGCTCGGACCAATATTCTGCAGGGGCACCTGCAGTTTGCAGGGGTTGGGTGTGTTGCGTCACCACGGACCCGAGCAAATGGGGTTCGGACACACCCATACCTTTCTTTTTCATCGCTGTACATTGTCAAAACACACCGAAAGAAATCCGTTCACTTGCCTTGGATTTAGACCTCTGTAGCACCTTTGCAGAGACCACTACCGTGTGTTTGATGGCAGAACTGTCAGATTTGCCTTATTGTGTTGCAACAAAATACAGGATATTTTTCTCTGGCATGTATATTAAATCGTCAAGCTAAGGCTTTAAGGCACAGAATATTTGCTTTAAACAGCCCCTAACCAAACGAAAAAGCATTTTATGCGCTTAGCATAGGCAATTTGATTCTGCTTAATTGTTCCATGGCTTCATTGCCCATGGGACTAAGTGGCACTCTGAGACGCATAAGCACCTTTTGACAGCTTGAACTATCAAGGGTTGCCAATAAGAGAAATTTTGTGCCCATGGATGAGCTTGCGGCTGTTGACGGAACATCATTTATCTCTAACTCTACCTCATAAGCCTTGCTCATTCGTTGGCTCCATGCCTACGATGAAGTCACTGGCGCCGTGCTATGTTGCCGATGTGGGCGTAGTCATGACAACAGACTACACCTACTCGTTTGTGCGGCAGAAGACAGAGAGGCCAAGCGAGAAACTGAAACCAGCTGATGTGGTTGTTTTATCCTCTGTAACTTCATTATTGCACCACGTATTTACGAACATCTTGTGGCGGCATGTTCACATCATACAAGTGCACAGTAATCACAAATTTTCATGTAGATTGATATCATAAATGTAGCGTGGTTGTTTACTGGCAGTTTAAGGGCCTCGTAATGCACGTGCTTTGTCTTCCACTGGGTTCTGTCCTTGTCAGATCACCGTAATATTGAATCTTACACTGCCATCAGACCCAGCACCATCTTTAATCACCTGATTTGTAGCAACATGACGTTATCTTTTAGCAATTGCAGTTGCCAGTTGTTATATTTTGCATCATGATGTTACGTTTCATTCCATGAGTATGTGACGTGAAGAGTACTGCAGCACCATCTTTCTTTGTAGCCTTGCCAAGTATGTTTTAGACTTTAGCCACAGATGTGTAGCTCAGTATTTAAGTCTGATTTCAGAAAATCGCTCTCGTAAAAGATGCATGGTTAGTGCGCATGTCACAAGAAAAATATTTTTCTTAGTGTACCGATACTTGTGTAAGCACTCTGATCACCAATAACCACCATAAAATAACAAACCGGTTTTAATATAAGCATGCCTAGCTTACAAATGGAAGTCACTTCTTAAATGCATTTTGTGTAGCAGCATGGCCTGCTTTGCTTCTGAAATTGTTCACAGTTGCTAATATCTTATTCCGCTCTTTCTCTCCTTAAGTACATGTCACCAAATATCAAAGGACTCTGAGGCCACATTGACTTATGTCACGTTATGAACATCTGCTTTCTATCTTTCTTTGGATATTTCACGTTGCTTTTTATGTATGGTCATATTTTATTATCATATCGCATCATTGCAACTGATGCTCTGAGTGCGTTTCTTTCACAAACTATGATTTCATCTTTATCTGTCATGCTCATATATTTGTAATCTCTCGGTTCTAGCACGTTCAGTTTCTGCAACCTCTTTCTAACTACTCTGCTTTTTAGGTTCTGAGAGAGTGCAGTTGATTGCTCTTAAAAGTTGAAATATTGCAGGCATTATTTATGATTAATACAAGTGTATGATTAAAAAAGTTACTGAAAAGTGGTCTTTGATTCTGATGGTTAGTATTAAAGTTCTACCTTCTTATGCTTTTCTTGATATTTATTGCCCTTTAAAATATGCATCCCCTTGCTCTTGGAGTCTTAGCACTCAGGAAATAAGTGCTTATTTTGTTCTGCATTGTGTGTTTCTGACTATCATACACTCTTGTTTACTGTACTATTTAGGGCATTCTCATGTGTATAGAGGGATGTTGAAAAATATTAAGATATTGTGGCATTTGTACTGGGCAAGAAATTACCTTTGCTATCCAAGTAGCAATGTGTTTCATTAACTTGGTCCTTTAACAATAGCATATATATGCGTGTGTTGAGCCAATGTGAAATGTTGACCACTGTGCGTTGTTCCTGAATACGCCATAAAGCCATTTACATGACATTGAAAGAATCTGTGTCAGTCAGTGTTGGTCTCTCTTAATTGTTTTTACATTTTGTTACTATGGATGCAGTGGCTGTATTTCAATGAGGGTGAAGTACAAAAACACTCGTGTACTTGTGTTTATGTACGCATTGGAAAAATCCTAGGTGGTTCCAAACAAATCCAAATTTTTGTACTTCGGCCCGGTTCATGACAGTAGTGTGGTGTTGCCACGTAAGACCCTTAAACTTGAATTCATTTTCTGTTCAAATGAAAGGCAGTACTTGAGTAACCGGTCTTGTAACCTTTCTGTGTGCAGCCTCTGATCTATCACCCAGCCAGCGACCACGGATGCTGAGAAGCCGCATCGGGGATGCCGCCACTGTTGCGACTTGTGCAGCTATGAGACTGATTATTCGACACACATTAAGGGACACGTCACGGTTCATACAGACGAACGTCCGTATAAGTGCCACCTGTGCCTCGAAAGCTTCTCACATAAGACCACATTGAACGGTCACCTGCACACCCACACAGGAGAGCGACCGTATAAGTGCCTTTCATGCGCCCAGACGTTTAGGCAGAGGGGACACCTCAGAAAACACGTGTGTGCATGCACGCCATTGATCATATTAACGTAATTTCTACTGTACAAGCTTTTTTTGGTAAAGGCACATTTTTCAGGTTATTACAGAGCACAGTGGTGTTACTGGGTTACATAGGACAGCATCAGACCTCATTGTCACTAGAGCATTTATATGCATGTAGCAGAATGTAGCGAGAATGTTTCATTATTTTTTATTGCTTCGTTAACGTGTTCTTCACTAACCGTTCGAATATTTTGTATGTAATAAGGTCAATGAAAACCCTTGAGGGGTATTTGTACACATGAGCGACGAAGACAGCACCGTTTCACCACCAAGCTGTGTAGGCATTACATTTTGTAATAATATTGGGAGTCTGATTTGGGAATTTACATACATGTGCTTTATGGTTCGTGGCATTCCGGAGCATTGGGTACAAGCATTATTGCAATTGCAGTTATTGGGACACTCCTAGTGCAATCTTGTCATTGGTGTAGCGAGTTCATCTAAAGTACGAATGCGATACAATCCTCCCATGATCCACACTCGGGGTGGGATCTTGAAGAAAGGCTTTTAAGAGTTCACTCAGCCATCACACTTCCGAGTGGGGAATGGAAGGCAGGGTGTCTACCGACCGGGAAAACCGGGAAAACCGGGAATTCTCAGGGATTTTGGGTAGTCTGGAAATTCTCAGGGAAATTGTGCTCCCATCAGGGAAAATCCACAGTAACTTTATTGAAAGGCAACGAAAGTCGCGGTAGCACTGGCTCGATATTTTGTGAACGCATTTTTCAAATCAAACGGCCGCTGCGGCTGCGGGGAAGTGGCGCACCTCGATGCTGTCATCGCCTTCGGAGTGGTGGAGTGGGAGAGAATCAGGCTAATGCGCGGCATGCGGGAACCATGAACCACGACACATCGTATCGCGCAATGTTGTCAGGGTGTTCTGTGACTACGCGGTGTAGTTCTGTATTCTTTCTCGCGCGTGCTGTGCGTTAGGTGGTGTTTTTGTTATCGCCGCATGTCAAGTAACAAGCATGATTAGTTGTAGAAGCGGTAGCAGTAGATGTAACGAGCTTGAGTTATCTTGCAAGCGATCGGTTCAGGAAGCGGATGTCTTCGACAAGGCTGGTATCTGGCAAGCCATCCCGATCAGCGAGAAAAAAGACGACGCTTGTTGGCTGTTATCGGAGAGCTCACTCGCTCGGATCCCAAGCTTCAAATATGCTATTTAGGACTCCGTGAAGAATAGAATAAATTTCCAGGCAAGAGCTAGCGTAACTCACTGCAAGTGAAAGCTTTTTTTTTCTTTTTTTCCCGATGAGGGCACATGCTGAAACAAGTTTTAGGCAGTCAACCGATATTTTGGGGGGCTGCAGCTCGCAATTACCAGCCACACCACGTGGATGTTTGCTACAAAGCCGAATTACAAAACTTTTCAGAGCCAAGGCATAGCGGCGACCGAAATTCGCGACACCAGCACGGGTCCCACTGGCTCGATTCGGCGCGCGATGTCGGAAAACAGTAACGTTTCCACCATAATCGGATGTGCCGTAATTCAGGCTGTTACCGTGCTTTCATGAGATCTTAGCCCGCAGCTATATTGCTTTTTTTTTTTTTTGCGAAAGCAATTGTACAGACACTCCGACGCGAATTTTATGCCTTCGCCATGATCTTCCTTATCAAGTCCAAATCGCGATTACATCACCCGCGCGTCGTATGCTCCATGCGCGAGTGAAAGCGCGCGAGCGCTGCCGACGAACGGGGACCGTCTCGTTCGCGCGATGGGCACATGGAGATAGGAGCCAGCGGGTTGGGGGGGGTGGGGGGCTGCGTAAGTCCGACAGGAAGCGCGTACTTTGTACCAGCGGGCGTGGTCGCGTGTGCCGCGGTATCTCTAGTGGGGATCAGCAGACGTCTCATACCTTTGCAGGTGTTGTGCTCTAATTGCAAAACTTCCGTTGAAGCCATAGCAGTGGCGGATTCAGGGGGGGGGGTGCGTAGCGGCGATCGCCCCCCCCCCCCCCCTTAAGCCAGTCCCCGCCCCCTCCCTTCAGTGCCTGTCGTCCACCTCCTTTGTCAGGCTGCCTGTTGAGTTTGCCCCCTTTTTCAGGTTGCTTTGCCTGCCACTGCCCAAAAGGGGTAAAGAGAATCTTGTCCCTGCTCTCTACCTCTCTCATCGCTCTACCTTTTCCTGCTTCCCTATGCACATTTACAACGAAGGCTTCTTACGCACCGCCATTTCCCCCTCTGGGCTGTTGTAAATATGCGTGACCCACCAAAATGCACTGCTGAGCGGGGGCTTCAGCCTTTGTACCCCCCCCCCGCCCCCATTAGGTACCTGAAGCCGCTCCTGAGCCATAGATAGGGCACTTCTCTCAGTGCAGTGGCTGCGTTTTCTGAAGGAGCGAGCTGCCAGCCTATATTCATATAAAATTCCTCTTTGTTGCTATCGGATTTATTGTTTTGCTCTCGCGGTGAAACTGTGACTCTTTTTTCTAACGTGGGATGGTTTTCGATGTTTTGCGTTCGTGGAGAGCAAATGGTTCGGCTGGGCAACATGGTAGCAAAGGCGTTGCATTGCTCTGGGCAACGCGCGAGGATTTGATAACAACCCGCATTTTTTTCGTATATACATGTGCCACTCGGCAAGGCATTTAACTGTGATTGCTGCACTTCACGGTCAACAAAATTGATTTTTTTTTCACGCAAAAAATAAAAAAGTTTTTTCATGTTGCCATATTAGTTGAGCATTCTTGTGGCATTTTCAGTTTAAGATTAATCCTTCAGTAACTATGCCTTGCATGAAAGGTCGAATTTCAGTTTAACGAAGTTTCGATATAACGAAGTGAGTTGCCGCTTTTACCAACTTCGCTATATTGAGGTTTAACTGTTCTATGTACTATTCAAATGGAATTAAGTCGTTTTTATTTTCTAACGTGCGTATTAGAGAGTGACATCACCGAGCGATATGGTCTCTACCCATCTTGACATAAAACGAAGTTCTGCTTCACTCAGGGAATTTTAGCAAAAACGCTCAGGGAAAACCTGGAAAACTCAGAGAATTTAGAAAAGTCAACTCGGTAGACACCCTGGGAAGGGCGTGTTTTGTATGAAGGGAGGAAAGCTATGATCACGGCTGCGCAGGGCAGGGTGCAGGCAAACAAATGCGCAGCATATGACAATGGGGTTGAGAATAATCAAGCATCATTTTAAAACTGTTTCTTCCCACCACAACAACCTTCATGCAAGGCAGTGCGTGCAGCCAACTTTGCAAACAATATGTGCCCATTCCAAGGGCTGCACTAGTGAAGATTGCTGGTCGTTTCATGTGCCCTTCACGAAGACCGTCTGATCTCTGTGTGCAGCTTGCGATATCTCAGAAAAGCGAGATTCTCTGCTATGCATTTGCTCATTTCTCTTCATCCTCTTCATCATGTGACTATTGTGGAAGCCAGTCTTCGCAGCTATTGAGTGATGTCCATGTTTGTTTTTCTGTGCAAGAACCAGCCAAGCTGATTAATTGAATTAGTACGGAAATGATTTCTGCAATGTATAGGTCCAGTAAACCTCTAACCCATACTTTGTGTGCGACCTTAATAGATTGCTGCTTCTATTAATGCTTTGCGTTTCCGTTAAAACAGTGTTTTTTTTTTTTTATGCTCTCATTTGTTGAACTTCAGGATAGCTTCACAGAAGGTTCCAGTGCAACCTAACAACCTGTGCGGTTGTATTTAAATGTAGGTGAGGCCACCTGTATTGAATACTGCAGGAATTCTTTGTTTTACTACAATCGCTGCAAGATGTAGTATCTGTAACCATGTTGTGTGCATTTGATAGAACTAATTCGTTAACTATACCATTTGAGACATTATGTCGGTATACTCAGTTATAGTAAATGCCTATTGTTAATCTCTCACTAAAACATTTTCTTCACTTTGTTAACATATTTGAAATAATGTTTACATGCAAAAGGTTCATACATGTGAAGTTTCATGTTACATGTAAATGGTTCAGCGTACATGTTCACTAAAAAAGCGTGATTGCATGTGGTATTTCCTTTTTTTTCATGTTTCAATTTAGTTTTTTTTGTGGGAAAGCTGTTTGCTGATCGGATTTCCAACATGGATGCCTTGGTAATTGTACTGCAGCCAAGCATTACTATTAAGTTTTTAAGAACAATAAAAAGTGTGCCTACACAAATGTGAGCTCTGATTTTCTTATGCTAATAGAATATTTTTCTTCTGCCTTGTCCATTTCATTTGCATTTGTGATTGGAATAGATGCCACCAATACTCTTCTATGATTTTGTAATGAACAGATTGCCTTTTGTTAATGAGCACATTGGACTACTGTCATATAACTTCAGGTTCCCTTAATGTTTGTCTTATGTCTCGCTCTCAAAGTTAAATTTAACTATCTAGTTAATATTTGCCCATTTATTCGTGAAATAGTGCTTTTTTTTCCGACTGTCTTTGTTACTTCTATATTTGTGACTGGTTCCTTCTGTTTTGTTGCTTGCCAAATGATATGTAATCTTTCCTCATTTCACACTCGCACTTTTGTCACCTCTATGTTATGTACATGCAAGCTTTCTTCAAGCTCATCTTTTTTTTATTTCCTATTATTATGGTATAGCTTTTTCGTTGTCTTCTTGCACACAAACAGTTAGCACCAATGAAGCATTTAACAATTTGCATGCTGGCCAGGCAAACACTTGCGCAATGAAGAATGCGTGTGAGCTCCGGCAGGCTCTGGAGTGTGGTTGCGCTTCGACATTGCGTCTGCCATGCTGTTACTGCAATCCGCAGTTCTGTGGTAACTAGGATAAAATGTGGTCGCGCTGGTGGTTCCACACCGCATCCGTTTCCGTGAACGCCACCATAAGTGCGCCCTACGCCGAAGTCGGTAAAGTCTTCCAAAGGTATCTTGCTGCTTCAGTCACACTGGTCACTGTGGCCAGTTATATTTGATGTCATGATTTTGCGTTTCATTCCATGAGTATGCGACATGAAAAGTACTACCGCACCATCTTGCTGTGTAGCCTTGCTAAGTATGTTTTAGACTTTAGGCACTCATGTGTAGCTCAGCATTGAAGTCTGATTTCAGAAAATAGCTCATGTAAAAGGTGCATGGCTAGAATGCGTGAGATAAAGAAACTTTTATTATTTCTTTTTTTTACTGATACATGTGTAGTAAGTACTCTGAACACAAATAACCGCCATAAAATCACAATCCGGTTTTAATATAAGCATGCGTAGCTTACAAACGTAATTCACTTCTTAAATGCATTTTGTATAGCAGCAGGGCCTGCTTTACTTCTGACATTGATCACTGTTGCTAATATCTTATTCCCCTCTTTATCTCCTTAGGTACATGCCACCGAATATCAGAGGACTCTGAGGCCACTTGGATTTATTATGTCACATCATGAACTCCTGCTTTCTATATCTTTTTTGAAGATTTCATATAGTTCTTTATTTATGGCCGTATTTTATTATCACATATCACATCATTGCAACTGATGCTCTGAGTGCTTTTCTTTCCCACAATATGATTTCATCTTATCTGTGATCTCTCGGTTTTAGCACATTCACGTCAACCTCTTTTTAATGACTGTGCTTTTTAGGTTCTCCAAGAGAGTGGAGTTGATTGCTCTTAAAAGTTGAAATAGTGCAGGCATTATTTATGATTAATACAAGTGTATGATTAGAAAAGTTACTGAAAAGTGCTCTTTGGTTCTGATGGTTAGTATTAAAGTTCTACCTTTTTATGCTTTTCTTAATATTTAGTGCCCTTTAACATATTCATCCCCTTGCTCTAGGAACCTTAGCACTGAGGAAATAAGTGCTTATTTTGTTCTACATTGTGTGTTTCTGACTATTATACACTCTTGTTTACTGTACTATTTAGGGCATTCTCATATGCATAAAGGCATAATAAAAAATTTTATGATATTGAGGCAAGAGTACTGGGCAAGAAATTATAGTTGTAATCCAAGTAGCAATGTTTTCATTAACTTGGTCCTTTAACAATAGCATATATATGTGTGCGTAGAGCTAATGTGAGATGTTGAACAGCGTGCTTTGTTCCTAAATATGCTATGAAGGCATTTACATGACAGTGAAAGAGTCTGTGTCAGTCAGTGTTAGTCTCTTTTAATTTTTTTTTTACATTTTATTACTACGAATGCAGTGGCTGTATTTCGATAAGGGTCATATACAAAAACACTTGTGTACTTGTGTTTATGTACGCATTGGAAAAATCCTAGGTGGTTCCAAACAAATCCAAATTTTTGTACTTCGGCCCGGTTCATGACAGTAGTGTGGAGTTGCCACGTAAAACCCTTGAACTTGAATTCATTTTCTGTTCAAATGAAAGGCAGTACTTGAGTAACCGGTCTTGTAACCTTTTCTGTGTGCAGATTCAGGGTCATTCGCCCAGCCAGAGAGCGGGGATACTGAGAAGCCGCATCAGGGACGCCGCCACCGTTGTGACTTTTGCAGCTACGAGACTGATTATTTCGCCCACATTAAGCAACACGTGAGGATGCATACGGGCGAGCGGCCATTTAAATGCCACCTGTGTCTTCAAGGCTTCACACAAATGACCGCATTGAAGGATCACCTGCGCACCCACACAGGAGAGCGACCGTATAAGTGTCACCTGTGCCCCCAAGGCTTCTCGCAAAAGACCACATTGAACAATCACCTGCGCACCCACACAGGCGAGCGACCACACAAGTGCCACCTCTGCCCCCAGAGCTTCTCACTGAAGGGCTCATTGAAAGAGCATGTGCGCATCCACACTGGCGAACGACCATATCAGTGCCCTTCGTGCGCCCAGACGTTTAGGCAGGGGTCACACCTCAGAAAACATTTGCGTGTGCATGAGCGCCAGTGATGCTATGGAATTTCTCCTGTACGAGCTTTTTTTGTTAGAGGGGTCATGTTATTTACTAAGATCACTGAAAGACTTAGTATCTATAACCATGTGATATTACTTTGTGTTTTCAGTGCATTTAGGAGAACTAATTCATTAACCATACCTTTTGAGGAGTTTATATCAGTATACTCTGTCATAGTAAATGCCTAATATTAATTTCTCATTAAAACATTTGCTTCACTTTGTTAACATTCTTGAATAAAATGTTACATACAAAGGGTTCATACATTTGAAGTTACTTGATACATGTAACTGGTTCAGCATACATGTTCACTTAAAAAAAAAAAACCGTGATTGCATGTTTTTTTTTTCTTTTTTTCACAATTTAGTTTTTCGTAGGAAAGTTGTGTGTGCTGATCAGAACAAACGTGAATGCCTCCGTAATTGTGCTAGAACTAAGCATGACTTACAAATTTTTAAGAACATTAAGTGTGCATATACAAATGTGAGCTCTGATTTTCCTATGCTAATGGAATATTCTTCTTTTGCCCTGGCCATTTCGTTTGAACTTGTAATTGGACAAAATGGCTGACTGGGCTAGTTGGTGATTCATTCTGCTTGCTTGAAATGCGAGCGCTTAACGTAGACAAGGACGTAAAGAAATAACACATGGACAGGCGCTTACTACCAACTGAAGGTTTAATGGGGAAAAAGAGACATATATACAGTGACAGATAAAAGTTTCGTAAGCATATCCGATAAGAGTACACCACAAACAAACCATAAAAAAAGTGATAATAACATTTCGAAAACCCACTTTACCATACAGCAATTCTTAACACCTACGGCATCTGCCACTGTCAAGAGACTCAAGCTCCCTATCAGACAGAGCTATTGACGGTTTGCTCACGCAAGTCGAGCCGCCACGCGCTATGTTTGCAGCCTCAACGATAATCCTTGTGCGCTCATCTTTGTGCCTATCAACCACAGCTGTGCTATCAAATTGAACTTCGCATCCACACATGCTGACATGTTGGGCCCGACTGAAGTTCCTCCATTCTTTGTTAAATTGTAAATTTTTTATGGATCCCAGTCCTTACATAACCCTTTCTGAGACTAGGAAAACCAGTCATTCCAATTCCCTCACACTCTCCCCTTATGTTGCCAGATCTAAACTCTTTAAATATTCTTTTTTTCCCCGTACCATAGAAGAATGGAACCTGGTACCTTTTGATCATCTGGACTCGGCTGAATCAATACAGAATTACTTCCTCACTATTTCCTAATTATTTTTTATTTAGAGTTGTATTTATCTTTACCTGACTTGTTTATGATACTCAGTTGTGCATTGTAAGTGTATTTATGTTGTACCCTGCCCCTCCTGCATGGGCCACATGGCCTGCAGTATTTTGTAAATAAAAAAAACCATCGTTGCCATTGCGAACGTTGCACGCATGCTCACGCAGTCTGTCGTTAAGACATCTTCCGGTTTGTCCAATATAACAGGCGCCGCATGAAAGCGGGATTTTGTAGACTACATTGTTAATGCAATTGACAAACCGAGTTCTGTGCTTTGTTTTGCACAGTTGCCTCTTGTGTCTAGCAGCACACGTCAACCTAGCCAGCTGAGAAAGCTTGTGAGGTGCAGAGGAAACTACACGCACTCCCATGCGTTGCCCAACCTTTTTCAAGCGGTGGGTGATCTGATGCATGTATGGAACAACAGCTATTTTTTCTTTTTCATGGTTGCTGTTAGCTCGTCTTTCTGCACTATTTCTTGCGCCATCTTTAGCCCTCCGTTTTCTACGGATGCCTTCCGCCACGGAAACCAAAACTGGCTCAGGATAACCAGCTACCTTAAGCCTAGCGACCTGATTGTGGAAGCTGGCTTCAATCGAATGAACACAAGAACGGTCCATTGCATTACTAAAACAGGTATTTACAATGCCTCTTTTGACAAGTTTGCTATGAGCAGATGTGCATCTCGGTGCATCTAGGAAGGACTTGACGTGCTTCAACGCGGTAAGCCTGTCAGTGGCCATCTGCCTCTAAGCCGAACCATAGACTTTCTAGTGGACAATGCTCTATGTGCGGTGCCTTCAGATAAAGAGGGAGGATTTGCAGTGCTTCAGAAAAGCCAGTTTCTCGAAAAAGCGCAGTGCGAACTTAGTTCTGTGTTTGATAATGTTACCGATATCGATTTGCGAAAGGTGAAAGCAAGAGCAAAAGACCTTTGTCAAGAACTTAATTTGCTAGGTTTGGTAAAGAAAATAGATAAGTCTGATAGACAGTCACTACACATATTTTTTTCAGCTAAGACGCATAAGCCGGAGGTACCTTTTAGGGTTATTGTATCCGAGTGTGCTTCTTGGCAAAAGGCTGTAGGAATGTTTTTGCAAAAAAAGCTGAAAGTTCTCACTCTTAATGACCCATTTTTAATCAAGAAGTCAGAAGAAGTAATAGAGTTTTTCAGACAGCAGTGTCAAAGTGGTCTCATGGCATTTTCCATTGATTAAAAGATCTTTACTATTCTTTACCTCATGATGCACTGTTCACTTGTATTGAAGAATGTATTGACAAGTTCGGTGAAGTTTCATTTCAGAAGAGCACGGGAATGAGTGCGCGTGGTTTCATAGACTTATTGCGCATGTACCTCAGGTCCACATATGCGGAGTGGAATGACAATGTGTATCTGCAGAAAAAGGGCGTGTCAATTGGGTCGTGTCTGGCTCCGCTTTTGAACGATTTGTTATTGGCAAAGTTGGACAGGGCGGTTGATGAAGAATTAAAGAGCACTGCAGTGACGAAAATGTTTAGGTTTGTTGATGATTTTTTTAGTCATAGTAAAGTGTGATCCGCAAGGTTTTGTGTCTCAAGCCAGAGGAGTGCTGTCCCTCTTTATGAAACACCTGGATCCGCTCGAGTTGACTCATGAAATGCCAGAGAACTCATCCATCAGGTTTCTTGGCCTCCGGCTTACGTTTAGAGCCGAACATACATGCTGGGCGTATGAGCCGCGCGCAGGTAAACCGCTGTTGCCGTACACATCTGCTCATAGCAAACTTGTCAAAAGAGGCATTGTAAATACCTGTTTCAGTAATGCAATGGACCGTTCTTGTGTTCATTCGATTGAAGCCAGCTTCTACAATCGGGTTGCTAGGCTTAAGGTAGCTGGTTATCCTGAGCCAGTTTTGGTTTCTGTGGCGGAAGGCATCCATAGAAAACGGAGGGCTAAAGATGGCGCAAGAAATAGCGCAGAAAGGCGAGCTAACAGCAACCATGAAAAAGAAAAAATAGCTGTTGTTCCATACATGCATCAGATCACCCACCGCTTGAAAAAGGTTGGGCAACGCATGGGAGTGCGTGTAGTTTCCTCTGCACCTCAGAAGCTTTCTCAGCTGGCTAGGTTGACGTGTGCTGCTAGACACAAGAGGCAACTGTGCAAAACAAAGCACAGAACTCGGTTTGTCAATCGCATTAACATTGTAGTCTACAAAATCCCGCTTTCATGCGGCGCCTGTTATATTGGACAAACCGGAAGATGTCTTAACGACAGACTGCGTGAGCATGCGTGCAACGTTCGCAATGGCAACGATGGTTTTCTGGCCCAACATGTCAGCATGTGTGGATGCGAAGTTCAATTTGATAGCACAGCTGTGGTTGATAGGCACAAAGATGAGCGCACAAGGATTATCGTTGAGGCTGCAAACATAGCGCGTGGCGGCTCGACTTGCGTGAGCAAACCGTCAATAGCTCTGTCTGATAGGGAGCTTGAGTCTCTTGACAGTGGCAGATGCCGTAGGTGTTAAGAATTGCTGTATGGTAAAGTGGGTTTTTTCGAAATGTTATTATCACTTTTTTTATGGTTTGTTTGTGGTGTACTCTTATCGGATATGCTTACGAAACTTTTATCTGTCACTGTATATATGTCTCTTTTTCCCCATTAAACCTTCAGTCGATAGTAAGCGCCTGTCCGTGTGTTATTTCTTTACGTCCTTGTCTACGTTAAGCGCTCGCATTTCAAGCAAGCAGATTGTATTTGGAATAGATGCCACCAATCCATTTGTGTGATTTTGTAATTAACAGATTGCCTTTTTTTAATGAACACATTCTACTACTGTCATATAACTTTACGTTCACTTAAAGGGGTCATGAACCACTTTTCCAAGTAAAGATCTAATGACCTCAGTATCGGAGTTTACTGCCTCCCGAATCGCTTGCCGCAAAAATTTCTCAAATCTGTCTAGAACGAGCGGAGTTACGGGGTTTGGCGCACACTCTCAGCACTTTCTTTCTTTTCTCGTCCCGACGAGCGCACTGGAAGCTACGCAGGGAGGGATGGCACGGGCGAAGGAAGTTATGTCAGTGCGTGTCATGAAATTGCGATCACTCTCCCGCTGTGATTGGTGTGCGCGAGTGTGGCTACCGTCTAAAGTTAGCAGATTGAGAAGTGCGACGCTGGCAAGTGGTGGCACTCCGTGGTAAGAAGCACATCTCATCCGAACGCCGCTCTCGATTTATGTCCGCTATCGGCCAATGAGGATGCGATGTCTCTTGGGATGCGGAGAAGCAGATACGCAACGTCAACCGGCAGACGCCCCACCCACTGACGGGAGTGAGAACCGACCCCTGTTTGAAAAGAGGGCGCCTGAGAAAACGGCAACTTCGCGCTCCGCTTGTAGCCTTTACGCAGCACGCACGACTGCAATATTTGGCTGAGAAGTTCATAACCATGTCAGCTTTCCGCAGGATGTGTTTTTTCAGCGAGCCCAAGGGGTGCTTCATGACCCCTTTAATGTTTGTCTTATGTCTCACTCTCTAAGTTCAATTTTAACTATCTGGTTAATATTTACCCATTCATTCGTGGAATGGTGCTTTTTGTTTCTGGCTGCCTTCCTTACCTCTAAATTTACAGCTGGTGCCTTCTGTATAGTTGCTTGCCAAATGATGATATGTAGTCTTTTCTCATTTCACGCTCACACTTTTGTTACCTCTATGTTCTGTACATGCAAGCTTTCTTGGAGCTAGCTTTTTTTTCCTCTTTCTTATGCTTTAGCTTTTTATTGTCCTCTTGCACACAAGCCCTTTGCACCAATTAAGCATTTAACAATTTGTCACCTGATTATTCCTCTCGGTACGTTTCGTAGCACCAAATAGTTTACCGTGCCTAGTGAATATTTTGTAATCCTGGTACTTCAGTCCTTGGACTAAAGGTATCTAAGATGTTCAGCATATTATGCCTAGTGTTGCATTTGAAGTTGAGCGATCTAATATGCTGAATTATTTGTTACTGCCATAGAATGTGGTTTCATCGGTGTATTATCATCGCTAATAATAATTGAAAAATGGCCTGTGATTCTGCTAGATGTGTTTGAAAATTCTCTTTTTACAGTTTTCTTCGTTTTATCGTTTTTTAAATATAGGCATCCCCCTCAGTTTTCAGTTTTAGTGCAGAAGAGATTATATGTTGTTCTTTTTCAGTTGACCTAACTTATCTTGTTTCGTAGCATACATTCTGGTATGCTGTCATTTAACTCGTTCTTGCATGTGTAAAAGGATGTCACGATACATTAAAGGGACAGACAACCGCTCAGAACACAAATTCAGATAACCCCAGTAATGGAAAGATTGCTTATTGTACTCGCTAGAACAAACCCTGTTTTTTCTCAGTAAAGTCGGATTTACAAATATTTTTATTTTTTCATTATAATCATGAAAAATAACATTTGGCGGCCCACGTGGCAAGCAAGCGAAGATGCATTTGATCCCCATCACGTGACCTTTTACTGGTGTACGCAGTTTTCTCTATATTAGTGTGGAAATGCAGTGCACTTTTTTTATTTTTTCCAATTTAAGATGCGCAGATACGCCTTTGTTTATACTGAGCAGAACCCGCCTTCACTTGACGTATGATCCAATGCTCATGAGTGGCAGCGTGGAAGTTCTTATCTGAAGGCCTAGGGCACCTGCAGACCAGTTAGGGAAGTGTGAGGAGCGCCTGCTGCACGAGTACCTTTAACATGTTGTAGCAAGACATTAGAGTGCAAGAGATTATGCTGAATACATTTTCCTAAGAACAATGAGTACGTGTTTCACCAACATTGTCTGCAGCAGTTGCATATATATATATATCGATATCTAGGAATGTGAAAAGTTCACCAGATATGCTTTGTTTCGAAAGTTGTCTTCAAGCTTTTTTCACTGAATAATTTGTGTCAATCAACATTACTCTCATTTCATTTCAAGTCAAATCAAGTTTATTAAATAGTTCAGATGAGTTACATGGTTAGCGTATTACTGCAGGAGGTCCCAAAGTTTCAGAGAAACTGACAGGGGGACCTCCTATGGCTACATGAATGGGGTAATTACAAAAAATACAGCAATAGTACACGGACGTGTGAGTAATAAGAAATAAGCTTGATTAACAATAAAAATACGATCAATACATAACATAATGGTAATACTCACTATTGAAAAATAACATGAAAATGTTCATAACTACAGCACAGTGGTGGCATTGCAATATGGGTAAAATACCAAACACTAGTGTACTTGGATTTATGCACGCGTTAGAAAAGCCCTGGGTGACTCAATGTTAACCCAGAGTACTCCACTCTGGCATGACTCATAATCGTAGAGTGGTGTTGCCATGTAAAGCCCTAAGATTAAAATTTATTTTCTATTCATTTAATGAAAAGCAATACTTGAGTAAGCTCTCTTGTTCTCTTTGTGCAGATTTGGGGTCTTCTACGTCTCCTGCAACTATGGATGCCGACGAGTCACATCGGGGACGCCGTCACCACTGTAACCTGTGCAGCTACGAGGCTGATTTTGTGTCCCACCTGAAACGACACGCGAGGGTCCATACAGGCGAGCGGCCATTTAAATGCCACCTGTGCCCCGAAAGCTTCTCACATAAGAGCACATTGAACTACCACCTGTGCACCCACACAGGCGAGCGACCACATAAGTGCCACCTGTGCCCCCAAAGCTTCTCACAGAAGTCCACCCTGAATTATCATGTGCGCACCCACACTGGCGAACGGCCGTATCAGTGCCCTTTGTGCCCTCAGAAATTTAGGCGGAAGGCACACCTCAATAGACACCTCTGTTTGCATAAGCGCCAGTGATCATTTCAACGAAATTTCTACTGTACAAGCGTTTTTTGGTAAAGGCACATTTTACTGGTTACCTCAGAGCACTGTAACATTGCTGGGTTGTGTAGGATAGCATTTAAGCTTATTGTCACTAGAGCATCTATGTGCGGTCTAGTAGAATGCAGTGAGAATGTGTCATTATTTCTTAGTGCTTCATTACAGAATTTGTCACTAACCATTGGAACATTCTGTATGTTATAAGGTCAGTGAAAAGCCCATTTATTTGTACTGATGGGTTATATAGGACAGCATTAGACCTTATTATGGTCTACGTAGTATCAATAGACCACCAAGCTGTGCATCCGTACATATTGTTCTAATTTTGGTAGTTTGAACTGTGAATCTACATATGTGGGCTTCACGCTTCACGGCATTCCGGAGAGCTGAAAACAAGCATTACAGCGAACCGAATTGTAAGGGCCCTGCAAGTGCAACCTCGTCATTTATGTAATGGTTCATATAGTGTGCAAGTGCAATAAGATTCGATTGCGCTTTGCACTCTTTATGGTGCAGGATCTTGAAGAAAAGCTTTCAAGAGTTCGAACTGGCCATGAGGGATTGAATGGCGTGCGTTTTATGAATGGAAGTAAGCTATGCCCATGGCTACGCAGGGATGGATGAAGGCGAACGCATGCACGGGATGTGATGATGGGGTTGAAAATAATTAGCCGTCTGTTTATCCCCACGACAGCGGTCATACAAGGCAGTGCGTACATCCCACTTTGCAAATAATCTGGCCATTTCATGGTGTGGAAAAGCAAAGATTGCTGGTTACTTCATATGCACTTCACACACACCATCTCATCTCTGCATGCAGCTTGTGATGTCTTAGGCAAACGAGAGGCTATGCTGTGTGTTTGCTGACTTCAGTCTGCCTTCTTCATCTTGCAAGCATTGCGGAAGCCAGTCGTAGTTACTGAGAAATTGTGTTTGTTTTCTTATGCAAGCATTGGCCACGCTGATCAGTTTGACTAGTAAGGGAATTATTTCTGCAGTATATAGTACCAGTAAACCTCTAAAGCTTACTTTGTATGCAACTTTAAGAATTATGGTACTGTCAAACCTGCAGTATCGAACTCACTAAAAATGGGAATTGGTTTGACATATCGTATAATTTGATATATAAAACTTTTTAAAAATTGACCATATTTTCGGTGCGAACCTCACTGCGCAAGTTGGCTTCACGGCACTGCTTAGCGATCAAGCAAGGAAGGCGGCTCCATGACAATACGCAAGAATTTTTTTCTCGTTTTGAATTTTCCGCGGTTTGTAGTTAGGGGTGTGGGTCATATGCAGGCACAAGAAACATGCTAGAAAATACAGTATCGATGTGAACAGCATTCGGGCTTTCAAATGCATGTGAGGAAGCCCCTTTCAACAAGTAAAGGCCAGCTTTTAGTGTGTGAAAGCGAACTTCTTGGGGCATTTTGCAGAATGTCACTCATGGAAGGTCGCTTTTTGTCAGATGTCACTTCTCGTTATGTACTTTGCCTTTACTCCTGCTGCAGCTGTATGATTGGTGCCTTCTGTAGTGCTGCTTGGTGAATGAGAAGATGTGGTCTTTACATTTTGGGCTCATACCTTTGTTGCCTCTGTGTTCTGTACATGCTTTATTCGGAGCTTTTTTGTTGCCTGTTATTGCTATATTTTAGGTTTCTGATTGTACCCTTGCATACAAGCACTTTGCACCAAATAAACATTTAACCGTTTGTGACATTATCACCTCTAATATTACGTTTAGTCACATTGAATAAAATACTTTATTTTGTGAATAATGTGCATTCTTGGTATTTCAGTCCTTGCTAGCATTTTATTATGCTTAATGGTGAATGTAAGTTGAGTGACGGCTCAGATTTGATGATTTGTTACTGCCATGGAATGGAGTTACATGGAATGTAATTTTCATGAAAGCAATAACCATTGTTGTAGAAATGCTTTGATCCATCTAGCCTTTTTTAAACACCCACAATTAAAGGGCCCCAAACAAGTCAGAGTGTAAATACAAGAGAGTGGTTTGTTTCTTGCCTTCACTGCCCTTCCTACAGGCAATATCAGCTCTTCGCCGCTTATTTCTTTGTAAAGCATGAGTACAATGTCAGCACAGGGTTGAGCCTATCAGGATTTTGTGCTTATCGGCAACGCGCTCTTATATCCGTTGGTGCAGCTGGAAATGTAGAAGACGAATGAAATCAGTTGGTCGCGTGCAATAGTCATGCGAGACATGGAAGCATGGGCGGGCGACTGCATGCCAAAGAGGGGTAAGAGACCCAACACGACTGATGTTCCTCGGATATGGGCCAATCGACAAGTTGTACCTTAATTACGCCATCCGAATCACCCTTCTGGCATCACGAAGTGCACCAGGAAGACGAGAAACGCCAGGAGACAATATCGTGCTCGTTTTGTATATTTTCAGAGGCTGTTTAAGGGCCCTTTTAGTGTGCTTTATTCAATGTGTTTTTTTTTGCCAGGGCATAAGAGGCACTGCTTTGAAGCAGTCAGACCCAATGAAAACAACATTTTAATCTTGGCTGCACAATTGGACGTTAAACCCCAGATATTATTATATTATTGGCTGCACAATTCACTTTACAGTGCACTACTCAAGTTAGAAGCATTACTTTGGTATAATGTCTCCTGTATGGACCCATTTCATAATCCGCAAGTGCGCTTCCCCGCACTGCATGTGCGCCCAACTAATGGTGGCACCCGTCATGCTTCAAGTGGAGACGAGGTCCTAGTTCCTATTCACACGCACACGCGCGCACACACACACACACACACAGCTTGTGACATAAATAATGAGGTCAGTATCGGCACATGCTGCAAGGGCACCTGCTGTTTGCAGGCACTCGTATTAATTGCGACACCACAGACCCAAGCATACAGGGGTCAGACACCACCATGCCTTTCTTTTGCATTCCTGGACATTGTCCTAGCTCACAGAAAGAAATCCTTTAACCTGCCTTGGATTTGTACTTTTTTTGGTACTTTTGCCAAAACCACTCCAGCCTTTCTATGATGGCAGAACTGTCAGATATGCCTTGGTGTGTTGCAACAAAGTACCGGATATTTTCCTGTAGCATGCATACTAAATCTTGAAGCTAGTATATATAGGCTCGAAGACACAGAGTATCTGTTTGGAACAGCCCCTAAATGAAAAAAATGCATCTTATGCACTTAGCATAGGCAATTTGATTGTATTTGTTTCACCACTTCATTGCCCATGGGACTAAGTGACGCTCTGAGACGCATGAGCACCTTCTGACAGCTTGAACTATCCTGTTAAGGACTGTCACTAAGAGAAATATTGTGCCTACAGATGAGCTTGTGACTGTTGACAGAACATCATTTATCACTAACTCTACTTTATAGTAGTGTCCAAGGTTTGCTCGTTCGTTGGCTGTGTGCCTATGACGTAATCATGACAACGGGCTATGCCTACCCCTCTGAGCGGCAGAGGACGGGGAGTCCAAGCGAGAAACTCAAACCAGCCAACGTGGTTGTTTTATGCTCTGTAACTTCATTATTGCTCCACTTATTCGCAAACATCTTCCGGCGGCAGGTTCACATCCTACAAGTGCACTGTTATCACAGATTTTCATGCATAATCAGCGTAATCTTAATTCGTACACTAATATCAGATCCAACATCATCTTTAATCGCAAGATTCGTAGCAACCGGATATTATCTTTTAGCAGTTCCAGTTGCCAGTTGTTATATTTGATGGCATGATGTCACATTTCATTGCATCAGTCCGCGACATGAAGAGTACTACCGCACCATCTTAATCTTAAGCCTTGCTAAGTATGTTTTAGATTTTAGGCACAGATGTGTAGCTCAGCATTGAGGTCTGATTTCAGAAAATAGCTCTTGTAAAAGGTGCATGGTTAGTGTGCATGAGCTAAAGAAATTTTATTATTTTTCTTTTCACTGATACTTGTGTAGTAAGTACTCTGAACACAAATAGCCACCATAAACTAATGAACCAGTATTAATAGCATGCCTTGCTTACAAATGAAATTCACTTCCTAAATGCAGTTTGTATAGCAGCAAGGCCTGCTTTTCTTCAGATATTGTTCGCTGTTGCTAATATCTTATTCCGTTCTTTATCTCCTCAGGTACATGCCACCGGATATCAAAGGACTCTGAGGCCACTTGGATTTATTATGTCGCATCATGAACTCCTGCTTTCTATATCTTTTTTGAAGATTTCATATAGTTCTTTATTTATGGCCGTATTTTATTATCACATATCACATCATTGAAACTGATACTCTGAGTGCTTTTCTTTCCCACAATATGATTTCATCTTATCTGTGATCTCTCGGTTTTAGCACATTCACTTCAACCTCTTTTTAATGACTCTGCTTTTTAGGTTCTCCAAGAGAGTGGAGTTGATTGCTCTTGAAAGTTGAAGTATTGCAGACATTATTTATGATTAATACGAGTGCATGACTAGAAAACATTACTTAAAAGTGATATTTGATTCTGATTAAGTTCTACCTTTTTATCGTTTTCTTAATATTTGGAACCCTTTAAAATATGCATCCCATTAATCTTGGAACCCTAGCAAACAGGAACTATATACATATCTTGTTCTACATTATGTTCTTGAGAGTAGCATACTGTTGTATCGCCACCGGATACACCGTTTGGCGTAGAGAAAGAAGGTGCGTAGCACCGGAGCAGATGCTGATCACGTCGCACCAGGCCGACAATGGGGAGGGGATTGCCTCTGTATTCAAAAAGTGCGTGTAACAATGGTTACAGACAGGGTTTAAAGTCTCTCACCCATTTGTCAAGCACCAGAGTTGACTTTTTTTTTTTTGCAATAGTGCTTTTTGCAGAAGAATTGTAGCTCTCCAATTTTTCAGTAATGATTTAATCGCAATTATTTGGTTGATGGGGCATCAGCAAAAAAAAAAAAAAAGAACAGAAAAAAAGAAAGAAACAGGTGTCATTGTACTGCTGGATACAATTCTCCGAGACACTGCACACTTCGTGGCACAACACACTTTTTCATGAGGCACCTGTACGTGAGGCTACCTGCTTGTGAATCAGTGAAGGTTTGTTTACCTTGGTCTTTTTAGATCAACAGTCAACGTTCGTTCGTTTAGTTGTGCATTAAGAGTCTGTTTCAGTGCCAAAGACGCATGTATTTTGCCTACATTTCTGGCAAGTAGGTGTGAAAATAAAATATAAAATTGGCGTGCCTGAGGTTCTCAGTGTAGTGAATGAACTAATGTTCTGCGTTGCAGCTAGACTTAATTTGGTTTCAGTTTGCATATCTTTATCCTTTGACATCCCAAGTTATTTTTGAAAAATTATTTTTAAAAAAACGTGGCTGATTCCACTGTCATAGGAATCGGTATAACAGGAAAGTGAATCATGTCTTCATATAAGTAGTTGGATGTTTATAGTGCATTGATATATGAGAGCTTGCACAATGTCTATTAGTGCTTGGCAGATATAGCCCCGCTTGATGTGGATGCACCCAGGTTGACGCGTAGTGGCACATTTCTGTCCCGACGACTTACGCCCATGATCATGATTTAACCTTTGTGGTAGCTGAAATCACCACGGCTGAACTTATTAAATATACCTGGACACTGTAAATGATAAATGCCGCACAAAGCTGGCATCAACAAGAACAAGCACATAATAAACACTGGTACTCGATATGCACTCCTTCAAAGCGCCGTGAAGCGCGAAGAGAAATGCAACACGCATTGTGTCGTCGCTCTAGCTTTTTATTTGTGTGTGTGTGTGTGTGTGTGTGTGTGTGTGTGTGTGTGTGTGTGTGCATGCGTGTGTGCGTGTGTGTTTAGGTCGCAGTCCTATCAAGGCCCCCCCTCAGATTAAGGGAGACTTTAAGCCTTGGTTAGAGAGATAATGGCTGTTGAGTGGCGCTCTGTGACTCACCACGAGAAACCGAAATGGTTTACTGTGCTTTGTAAGGCATTTTCATATGTATAGAGGAATGTTGAAAAATATTAAGATATTGAGGCAACTGTACTGGGCAAGAAATTATCATTATTATCCAGGTAGCATTGTGTTTCATTAACTTGGTCCTTTAACAATAGCATATATATGTGTGTGTGTTGAGCCAGTGTGAAATGTTGACCAGTGTGCTTTGTTCCTGAATATGCCACGAAGCCATTTACATGACAGTGAAAGAATCTGTGTCAGTCAGTGTTGGTCTCTCTCAATTTTTTTTACATTTTGTTACTACGGATGCAGTGGCTGTATTTCAATGAGGGTCAAGTACAAAACCCTCGTGTACTTGTGTTTATGTACACATTACATGATCCTAGGTGGTTTCAAAGTAATCCGAATTTTCCCACTGCTGCCTTATTCATAACAGTAGTGTGGTGTTGCCACGTAAAACCCTTGAACTTGAATTCATTTTCGGTTCAATTGAAAGGCAGTACTTGAGTAACCGGTCTTGTAACCTTTCTGTGTGCAGATTCAGGGTCAATCACCCAGCCAGAGAGCGGGGATACTGAGAAGCCGCATCAGGGACACCGCCACCGTTGTGACTTTTGCAGCTACGAGACTGATTATTTCGCCCACATTAAGCGACACGTGAGGATGCATACGGGCGAGCGGCCATTTAAATGCCGCCTGTGTCTTCAAGGCTTCACACAAAAGACCGCATTGAAGGATCACCTGCGCACCCACACAGGAGAGCGACCGTATATGTGTCACCTGTGCCCCCAAGGCTTCTCACAAAAGACCACATTGAACAATCACCTGCGCACCCACACAGGAGAGCGACCATATAAATGCCTTTCATGTGCCCAGGCGTTTAAGCAGCGGGCACACCTCAGGAAACACCTGCGTGTGCATGAGCGTCAGTCATCATATTAACATAATTTCTACTGTACGAGCTTTTTTATTTTTTGCTAAAGGCACATTTTTCAGGTTATTCCAGAGCACAGTGGTGCTGCTGGGTTACATAGGACAGCATTAAACTGCATTGTCACTAAAGCATCTGTATGTATTTAGCAGAATGTAGCGAAAATGTTTCATTATTTTTTATTGCTTCGTTAAAGTGTTCTTCACTAACCGTTCGAATATTTTGTATGTAATAAGGTCAGTGAAAACCCTTGGGGGGTATTTGTACACATGAGCGATGAAGACAGCACCGTTTCATCACCAAGCTGTGTAGGTATTACATTTTGTAATAATATTGGGAATCTGATTTGGGAATTTACATACATGTGCTTTATGCTTCGTGGCATTCCGGAGCATTGGGTACAAGCATTATTGCAATTGCTGTTATTGGGACACTCCTAGTGCAATCTTGTCATTGGTGTAGCGAGTTCATCTAAAGTGCGAATGCGATACAATACTCCCATGATCCGCACTTGGTGTGGGATCTTCGCGAAAGGCTTTTAAGAGTTCACTCAGCCATCACACTTCCGAGTGGGGAATGGAAGGGCATGTTTTGTATGAAGGGAGGAAAGTTATGATCACGGCTGCGCAGGGCAGGGTGCAGGCAAACAAATGCGCAGCATATGACAATGGGGTTGAGAATAATCAAGCATCATTTTAAAACTGTTTCTTCCCACCACAACAACCTTCATGCAAGGCAGTGCGTGCAGCCAACTTTGCAAACAATATGTGCCCATTCCAAGGGCTGCACAAGTGAAGATTGCTGGTCGTTTCATGTGCACTTCACGAAGACCGTCTGATCTCTGTGTGCAGCTTGCGATATCTCAGAAAAGCGAGATTCTCTGCTATGCATTTGCTCATTTCTCTTCATCCTCTTCATCATGTGACTATTGTGGAAGCCAGTCTTCGCAGCTATTGAGTGATGTCCATGTTTCTTTTTCTGTGCAAGAACCAGCCAAGCTGATTAATTGAATTAGTACGGAAATGATTTCTGCAATGTATAGGTCCAGTAAACCTCTAAACCTTATTTTGTGTGCGCCCTTAATAGATTGCTGCTTTGCATTTTCGTGAAAACAGTGGTTTTTTTCTGTGCTCTCATTTGTTGAACTTCAGGATAGCTTCACAGGAGGTTCCAGCGCAACCTAGCAACTTGTGCAGTTGTATTTAAGTGTACGTAAGGCCACCTGTATTGAATACTGCAGGAATTCTTTGTTTTACTACAATCGCTGCAAGATGTAGTATCTATAACCATGTTGTGTGCATTTGATGTAAATGGTTCTGCATACATGTTCACTAAAAAAGTCTGATTGCATGTGGTATTTCTTTTTTTTTCATGTTTCAATTTAGCTTTTTTTGTAGGAAAGCTGTTTGCTGATCGGATTTCCAACATGGATGCCTTGGTAATTGTACTGTAGCCAAGCATTACTATTAAGTTTTTAAGAACAATAAAAAGTGTGCCTACACAAATGTGAGCTCTGATTTTCTTATGCTAATAGAATATTTTTCTTCTGCCTTGGCCATTTCATTTGCATTTGTGATTGGAATAGATGCCACCAATCCTCTTCTATGATTTTGTAATTAACAGATTGCCTTTTGTTAATGAACACATTGGACTACTGTCATATAACTTCAGGTTCACTTAATGTTTGTCTTATGTCTCACTCTCGAAGTTAAATTTAATTATCTAGTTAATATTTACCCATTTATTCGTGAAATGGTGCTTTTTGTTTCCGACTGTCTTTGTTACTTCTATATTTGTGACTGGTGCCTTCTGTTTTGTTGCTTGCCAAATGATATGTAATCTTTCCTCATTTCACGCTCGCACTTTTGTCACCTGTATGTTATGTACATGCAAGCTTTCTTCAAGCTCATCTTTTTTTACTTCCTATTATTATGGTATAGCTTTTTCGTTGTCTTCTTGCACACAAACAGTTAGCACCAATGAAGCATTTAACAATTTGTCACATGTCCCGTTGCAGTCGTGTACTTTGGGACCCTCGTCTGTATATTTTACTCCCTGTAACATCCTTTTATATCATGATAATAAACTTACTGATTGATTGATTGATTGATTGATTGATTGATTGATTGATTGATTGATTGATTGATTGATTGATTGATTGATTGATTGATTGATTGATTGCTTAGTTCTGTAAGTAAATTTCATAGCACCAAATAGGTTGCTGTGCTTTATGAATATTTTGCATTCATGGTAATTCATTGCTCGCCCTAAGGGTATATAAGATCATTAGCATATTATGCCTAGTGTTGCTTTGAAAGTTGAGTGAAATAATATGCTCAGTCATTTGGTACTGCCATAGAATGTGGTTTAATTGGCGTATTATCATTAATAATCACTGAAAAATGGTCTGTGATTGTGCTACATGTTTTTGAAAATTCTCTTTTTACAGTTTTCTTCGCTTTGTTGTTTTGTAAATGTAGGCATCGCCCCTGTTTTCAACTTTAGTGCTGCTGAGATAATATGTTGATCTTTTTCAGCTGTCCTAAATTATATTGTTTAGGAGCATACATTCTGGTATGCTGTAATTTAAGGCATGCTAACGTGTGTAAAAGGATGTCAACATATATTAAGGTATTGCAGCAACACAATAGAGTGCGAGAGATTATGCTGAATAGATTTTTCCAGGAATAATGAAAACGTGCTTCACTAATTTTTTTCTAGCAACTGCATATCTATTGATATCTAATGAATATAGAAGGTTGACCAGGGATGCTTTGTGTCTGAAATTGTCTTGAAGCTTTTTTCATTGAAGAATTTGTATTAATCAGCATTAATCCCATTTTATTTCTTTGAATATTCATAACTGCAGCTACAGTGGTGGCATTGCACTAGGGGCAAAATACCTAAACACCAGTGTACTTGGATTTATGCACACCTTAGAAAAAACCTGGGTGGCATAATGTTAACCCAGAGTATCCCGCTCTAGTATGAGTCATAATTGTAGAGTGGTGTCGCCACGTAAAACTCTGAACTCAAAATTTATATTCTATTCGAATGAAAAGCAATACTTGAGTAAGCTCTCTCGTTTTCTTTGTGCAGCTTTGGGGTTTTCTATCTCTCCTGCAACTATGGATGCCAACAAGTCACATCGGGGACGCCGTCACTGCTGTAAGGTGTGCGGCTACGAGGCTGATTTTTTGTCCTATATGAAACGACACACTAGGGTTCATACAGGCGAGCGGCCATTTAAATGCCACCTGTGCCCTCAGGCCTTCTCACGAAAATCCACATTGAACGATCACCTGCGGACCCACACAGGAGATCGACCACATAGGTGCCACTTGTGCCCCCGAAGCTTCTCACAAAAGACCACATTGAACGTCCACCTGGGCACGCACACAGGAGAGCGACGGAAGAAATGCCACCTGTGCCCCAAGAGCTTCTCAAAAAATTCCGACCTGAAGAAGCATGTGTGCACCCACGCAGGCAACCGGCCATTTCAATGCCCTTCATGTCCCCAGAAATTTCCATGTAGTGTAGAGCTAAAGAAACATCAGCATCGGCATGAACGCCAGTGACAACTTCAGTATAATTTCAACCATGGAAGCTTTTTCTTTATGAAAGTGCATTTGACTTTTCCAGAGCACTACGGAATTGCCGAGTTATGTGGGACAGTAAAGCCGCTTTAGTACTGATAGCACGGCTTTGTTCTTCTCACCAGAGCGTCTATACGCGTGCAGCAAAATTTGGTGAAAATGTTTTATTATTCTTTAGTGCTTCCTTACAATGTTCTTAACTGACCAGATGAATGTTCTGTATCTTATAATGTCAATGAAAAACCATGTCTTCATACTGATCAGAAATCATGAATACATAGCACTGTTATGGGGCTGATTTTTTGTCCCAACTGAAACAACACATGAGGGTTCATAGAGGCCAGCGGCCTTTGAAATGCCACCCGTGCCCCAAGAGCTTTGCGCTGACTCCACACTGAAGAAGCACCTGCGCACCCACACAGGAGAGCAACCGAGCAAATGTCACCGGTTCCCCTTAAGCTTCTCAAAAATGTCCACCCTGAAGTATCATGCTCATCCACTCAAGCAAGTGGTCATTTCAGTGCCGTTCATGCCTCCTGACGTTTAGGTTTAGTGCAAACCTCAGACTACACTCGTGTCAGCATGGACACCTGTGACCATTTCAATGCAGTCTCTACTGTACGAGCTTGTAAGGGCACATTTGACTTGTTCCCAGAGCACTGTGGAATTGCCAAGTTAGATGGTGTATTAAAGCCCAACTATTAGTACTGATAGCATGGCTTCATTCTCATTAGAGCATCTATATGGATGCCGTAATATGTGGCGAGAATTTTTAATTGGGCTCCTGGTCGGTCAAAAACCTATGTATTTGTGCTGGTGGGCAACCATGATGACATACTGTGTGTGTCCATTTTGTAATAATTTCGGGAGGCTGAATTGGGGAATCTACGTACATGTGCTTCTAGAAATTGTGACGAGATTGTGAAAATTGGCTCATTTAATTGCTCAAAAGGACTGGAATGTCACTGCTGATTGCATACTCTGCCTTTGCTTCTGCTACAGCTGTATGACAGGTGCCTTCTGTAGGGTTGCTTGGTGAATGAGACGATGTGGTTTTTACATTTTAGACTCATACCTTTGTTGCCTCTGTGTTCTGTACATGTAAGCTTTATTCGGAGCTTTCTCTTGTCCGTTATTACTATGTTTAGCCTTTCTGATTGTACTCTTGCATACAAGCACATTGCACCAAATAAGCATTTAAACATTTGTCACATTATCGCTTCTAATATCTGCATAAAACACTGTATATTGTGAATGTTGTGCATTCTTGGTATTTCAGTCAAAGATGTTTCATCAACTTGGTCCTTGAACAATCACACATATATATGTGTCTAACGAGCAAATGTGAAATGTTGACCAATGCACTTTGTTTTTGAAGTTGCCATAAAGCCATTTTCATAACAGTCAACTAATTTGTGTCAGTCAGTACTAGTCTCTTTTAATCTTTTTGACATTTCACACCTAGGGATGCAGCGGCTGCAATTAAATGAGGGTGAAATACAAAAGCACCTGCATACTAGCGTTTATGTGTGCGTTAGAATACGCTAGGTGGTTCCAAATTGATCCAGAAATCTCCATTACTGCCTGATTCATGACAGTAGTGTGGTGTTTCCGTGTAAAACCCTTGAACTTAATTTAATTTGCTGCTCAAACGAAAAGCAATACTTGAGTAACCTGTCTTGTAACCTTTTCTGTCTGCAGCTTCAGGGTCTATCACCCAGCCAGCGGCTATGGATACTGAGAAGCCACAAAGGAGACGTCGTCACTGTTGCAACTTGTGCAGCTACGAGACTGATAATACGTCCGATATTAAGCGACACGCCAGGATGCATACGAATGATCGGCCGTTTAGGTGCCACCTGTGCCCAGAGGGTTTCCATGACGGGAGCACACTGAAGAATCACTTGCGAATCCACACAGGCGAGCGCCCGTATAAATGCCATTTATGCCCCCAAAGCTTCACGCAGCGGTCTTCACTGATTGCGCATGTGCGCATCCACACTGGAGAACGGCCATATCAATGCCCTTCGTGCCCCCAGACGTTTAGGAATGGGTCAAACCTCAGAAGGCACCTTCGTGTGCATGTACGCCAGTGATAATAGCAACGCAATTTCTAATGTATGAGCTTTTTTTTTTTTGGTACAGGTTATTTCAGAGCACTCTGGCATTGATGGGTTATGTACCACAACATTAAAGTTTTGGGTCTGGTACGCATAGCACAGCTTCGTTATTAAAGCAAAAGCTTTGAATTACATGAGTGATGCAAAAAATCATCATATCGTGACATCAGCATACGACGTCATCGTGACATCACAGGATGCCAAAATTTGTGACATCGTCACGAAGTCACTATGACGTCATCACATGACATCATCGCTAGATCAGAGGTGGGCCAATCTCGGAGGAACTGCAAAACCACATAAGGTGCAGAGAGCTTCCAGTGCCTCCGATCTCAGAGTCAGTGCAAAACCACATAGGGTGGAAAAAGCCTTTGAGGGGAAGGGTGGACAAATACATACGACTGTGAAGAAAGATGACTTTTGCGCCTTCGGGTTGTCTTAGGCAAATGCATACAGAGCCATGTAAGTTTTTGTCAATAGAGCATCTACGTACATGTAGTAGAATGTAATAAAATGTTGTGAGAATGTTTTGTTATTTCTTAGTTCTTTGTTACAGTGTTCTTCACTAATCATTCGAATATTCTTTATTTTATAAGACCAGTGAAAACCCATGTATTTGTACTGATGAGTGACCATGAAGACATAACACCATTATATACCTCTAGACTGTGTATGTGTACATTTTGTAATAATTTTGGGAGTCTGAATTGGGAATCTACATGCACATTCTTGATGCTTTGTGGCATTTCGTAAGACTGGGACAAGAAGTATTGCAATTGTGGTTATGGGTACACTGCCAGAGAAATCTCGTTGTTGGACGTATCAGTTAATATAGGGTGTGATATGATATTACCTTACTTAAAACATTCCAGCGCTACTTTTGATGAGGACAGGGCAGACCATTTCTATGACGGGATAGGCGTCAAAATTAGCTCTGGAATATTTTAAGAATGTCTCGCCAATTAGACACGCAATGTGTTCTGATAAGCGAGCGATCCTGCAATCAGTACGTGGGGAATGTCGAAGAAAAGCTGTCAAGAGTGCACACTGCATTGAAGCTCCTAACAAGTGAGAGTGGAGGGGAGTGTGCCGTATGAACTGCAGAAAGTTATGAGCAAGTCTGTGCAGGGGAGGAAAAAGGCAAAAGTTCACTTATGCTAAGAAAGCATGATTGCATGTGGGTTTTCCTAATTAATGTATTTTTTTTGTAGGAAAGTCGTGTATGCAGATTCATAACACGGATGGATACCTTGGTAACAGTGCCTGATCTCGGCACCATTTTCAAGATTTTTAAGAACCGATTACCTTGGAATCGATTACCTTGAAATCTCCATCTCATGCATTGGAAATTTCTTTTAAATTTGTGAATGCAATAGATCCAATCCTGTTCCATGATTTTGTAACTAGCGAGTGGCCTTTTACTAAAAGGACACGTTGGAACATGGTCATATCTCTTTAGGCTTGCGTAGTATTTTTCTTATGCATTGCTCTTCAAATGTAAGTTAACGACCTGGTAAAAGCTTACTTTTTTTTGCGTCATGTTACTTTTCATTAAGGACTGTGCTTTTCTTTCTACTGTGTTCCTGCTGCTTTCTGTTGTGTTTCTTGGTGAAGGACAAATTGTGGTCTTTTTATTTTTAATTCATACTTTCGTTGCCTCCAAGTTCCGTATCATTTGTATTGGTCCTTTTGCATACAGGCACTTTGCACCGATCAACCATTTGTGATGTGATCACTGCCATATGTTTTGACACTGAATAAATTATATTTTTATGTGAATATTATGAATCCTTGATATTTCATTGCTCACGCTAAACGTGTATCAAATCATTAGCATTTTATAATGCGGAATGTTGCAATGGAAGTCGAGTGATAGCACTAATTTGGTCATTTGCTATTGCCATTGTATTGTAGGCAGTTGCTGTGATGAGTTTTCTGCAGTTATAGTTTTTGTTGTAGGAATGCTGTGATCCATATAGTAGGTTGTTTTACGCACCCGTAGTCGACATTACTTTAGTCAAATCAGGGTATGAGACGCACTGTCTTGAAGAATTAAAGGTTGTCTATGCAGGAATAACTACCTCAGACAGGCTGGCTGACATTAGGATGGGTAAACCTATCTCCGTTGCAGGCACCTCATCATCCTTGATGTTTTAGTTATGAGAGGGTTAGTCACTGACGTCACGTCACGGGGTGTCTGTGTCGGTACTTATGATCAGCAAGAGAAAAAATATGAAGAGGCGATTGGCGTGCTCATTTCATGCCTGTGTGGATGGTGGTAGGCAAATAAGTGTTTAGAAAGAATGAACCTGTGTTGGCAAAAAATTTAACTGAACAGTATGAAGTCAAGAAGTCAGTTGGCATGTGTGATTGCTGTTGAGAATGTGCAAGGGTTATTGGAAATTACTGGAAGAGACTTTTGTTGTGAAGTGAACAGTCAAAACCTGTTATAGCATTGTAGTGTTTACATGAAAATATAGCATTGTCACATTTACATTAATTGGTATATGCCTCATGTTTTTAAAATCACTGACACACTAATATTTGCAAAAGGTGCATGCCTTAAATATTTCTTTAAAAGCATAATTTGTTTGAACTGCTTTACGCAACAGATTTATTCTTGCTGTGTGTATTGCTGCGTCTGTCTAAATAGACAACCCCTGCTGAGGTATAAAACTACAAATTTTATTTTGTGTTTGGTTTAACCTACTTTCCAATTAGTTGGCGAAATATAAATCTTGAAGTTCATGCAATGTTTGGAGCAGTCCCTAAGAAGAAAAAAACAAAACAAAGGGCTAGGACAACTACTAGAAGCCTCGTATGCGGAGGAAAGGATATAGTTTATTTAAATCGCAGTTTTCCGAGCTAGATAACTCTTCGGACTTTCAATTCCTTCTACAGCCGGAGGCAGCTGGCTTGTTTTGGGTGTACCTGGTGTGTCAACATTGCCCTAGAATCATTTGGAACGCGTCTTGCGGTTCACCCGGTCGAACTGTCATCGAAATGCTTCTTTTCTTGTGCGTTTGCGCGCCCGTAGGGCCAGTCTGAATAGTGGATGGAGCACTGCCAAAGCCATTGCGCGAAAAGCAATTTGCGTGAGCAGCCAAAAGCCAATTATGCACGTATGCACAAATATCTGGTGGGAAAGGGCGGAACATTGCTCCTCTCTTCTTGGCTACTTTCCGAAAGCAATTTGCGTGAGCAGCCAAAAGCCAATTATGCACGTATGCACAAATATCTGGTGGGAAAGGGCGGAACATTGCTCCTCTCTTCTTGGCTACTTTCCGATCACAAGTGAACTACGGAATTCTAGCGCTGCGATGAAACCGAAACCAAAACCTAAAAAATTGCTGCGTCGTTTCTTTTTGATTCTCGAGTCTGTGGCAGCTGTAACTGTTCATAAACTTGCCGTTTCAGCTGGTAAACGGTGCCACCGTTGTGCAGTCGCTTATTTTCTTCATGAACTTTTTTCATGAACTTTTTCTTTACACGTTTCTTGGTTAAGTTAAGAATTCAAAATATGTAAACTTTATAGCGATTTATGCTAAGCAACGTAAGTAATGGTGTAAAAATACAGCAGAAAGAATTGGATCTACAAACGCGACCTAGGCTACCGTGCTTCCGTGCGTTTGGCGCGCGCTCAGCCGATACGATGACAAGCCGAGCCTGCGGCCAAGCTAAGCCAAAACGTTCTGTCAGACAGTGTCAGGTGTCAGTCACTGGTGTCTGGTGTCAGTTCTGTTACTAGGCGCTATAATACGAGTGTATTAACTCTATGGGTCCGTGTGTGTTGGGATTCCTTCTGTTATCTTCTGTGTTTGTCGCTTTAGCGCGCTTTGTCAAATCTCGGTGGTTCACGTAAGCCCGCTTACACGGTGTTTGGTCTAGTGTGCTTGCGCGAGCCATAAATGTGTTGGATTTCGACTCTACAAAGTGGCACAAGGAATAAGGGCAAGACGAGCAACAAGGTTACTTCAAAGCCCGTGTGCTCCGATTGCTTGGCGCGTTGAGTGTGCATGGTATTTACTCCTATTTAGTATTTCTTTTTTATCACCTTTCTTTTTGTATTCAAACTTCGGACGAAGCCGAAAGGCCGGGAAAACAAGTCCCTCGTCCTCCGTCTCCGGTATTTGATGACAGCGAGCCCAGCGACGCCTCGATTGCAAGTCCACACGCTGTAATAGAGGTTGAATGATTGAGCGCATATATTATTGCAGTTCGTTCTTGTGTTTGTCCGTACGCACAAAAAAAAAAAAAACATAGCATAGATTAGAGGTGAAGGACAGGCGCCCTGCTCGTGAGTGCAGTTGGAGTCTCTCAAACCCTTTGTAAGTATATAGTACAACGTGCGTGTTGAGCCCGGAACTCGTTTATCGCCTCATAATAAAACGCTCTAGTCGATGCGGTTTGTGTGTTGTAGTGCGCGCCAATCGGCTTATCATATTTGTTCGACATAACGTCACAAGAACCACATGAAGGCCATATGATAATTCATTATACAACATGTTTATAGCATATGTACTATACTGGCGTGATTTATTAATCCTGTTGGCTTAAGTGCATAAGCATGTAACATGCAGCATGTGTGTTATACCCAACTCATTGCAACCTGACTGCTGTGTTGGGCTTGCAACGGTATGGCATGTAGGCTGCCTTTACTACAGTCTTACATATTACTGATTGCCTCATCGTGAATCTACCCTAGCTTAATTTACTTCATGCCGTCTTTAAGTTGAGATTTAGTGGCATGCTCTAGGTATGATAGTCGCACCACTGTCGTGAAAAAGAGCACGTCACAGATTGTAAGTGATTATAAAGTTTGCTGCAATTCAAGGACGAGTTTGCAGTTAATTCTTGGGTACAACTCGCAGAACACAGGAAGCAAGCGTGTAAACGGGATAAGGCGCTGCTTAATTTTTTTTTCATTTTGCCCCTTTCTTTTCCTTTTTTTTTGTTGCCGCAACATTTTGCCGATATACTGTTTTCTTTCACGCAATAAGCCACAGTTGGGTGTTTAATATTTCACTCAGTTTTTGCTATAGCTGAGCTCCTGCTACATTGTGAACATGTCCGGTGAATGAAGGTCAAGATAATTTCTCATTGTGCCCCCTACTTTCTACCCATTGCTTCAAAGGTAAACTTTAATTGAAGATGTGTTACTGCTTTCTGATTTCATGGCTCTGTTTATTTACAGAATTTTCCAGGCACTTCCTCAAGTTTGGATACGGCAGTCCAGAAGAAATTGACGCAAGACATTGTTGCCTTGGCAAAATAGTCACCTGCAAGACATTATGAAGGGCCCGAGGAAGCATTTGTAGTTTTGATTATGAGAATATATTTGAACATATGCCTCATTAATCCACTGTGATTATCATTGCAGGGGCGCTGCCACATTGTGGGCCTTCTGCATGACGACAAGGCAGCCATAAAACACTTATGCAAGACTAATTCTAACGGGGTAATGGCTGAGAAATAGGCAAATATGTACAGAACTAATACATTACCAATAGGCAAATACAAAACCAATGCAATGCCAGTAGGCAAATACAAATACAAAACCAATAGGCCAATATAGTTCCATTTGGCTAATGGAGAACCAATACACCAAAATAGTTCCAGTAGGCTGATACAGAGCCAATAGCCAAATACTGTTCTATTATTCCTATACAGAACCACTAGACCAATAGGTGTCAATAACCCAATAGGCTATTGGTTTTTCTATTGGGAATTTTCGCTAGGGATTCGAAGGAGATTTCAGTTCTGGGCCCTCGAGCTTCGAACAGGGACCATTCGACATCGCCCCATCATCTGTAGCAAGAATGCCTCTGGTGGTCGGCACTGGCTGTGCCTCGGTGGTCTTTCCTTCCAGCGTTGCAACTTGTCCGGACATTTTTGCGAGAATATCTCTGGAGGACGGCATTCGCTGTGCCGTAGCGGTCGTTGCACGCTCAGCAGAAAATTCCTTTGCAGCAGTTTGGCACGCTGGTCTTCATCAAAGTTTGTATGCTGGCCATGCAAAACACTTGCACAACGAAGAATGCGTGTGGGCTCAGACAGGCTCTGGAGCGTGGTTGCGATTTGACATTGCAGCATCTACCATGCTGTTACCGCAATCTGCAGTCCTGTGGTAACGAGAACAAAATGTGGCTGCGCTGGTGGTTCCATACCGCATCCGTTTGTCTGAGCAGCACCATAGGTGCACCCTACGCCGAAGTCGGTAAAGTCTTTGAAAGGTATTTTGCTGCTTCAGTCACGCTGGTCGCCGTTGCCAGTTATATTTGATGTCATCATGTTTCGTTTCATTGCATGAGTATGCGACATGAAAAGTACTACTGCACCATATTGTTGTGTAGCCTTGCTAAGTATGTTTTAGACTTTAGGCGCAGATGTGTAGCTCAGCATTGAAGTGTGATTTCAGAAAATAGCTCTTGTAAAAGGTGCATGGTTAGCATGCATGAGATAAAGAAACTTTTTATTATTTTTTATTTTTATTTTACTGGTACATGTGTAGTAAGTACTCTCAACACAAATAACTGCCATAAAATCACAAACCGGTTTTAATATAAGCATACCTAGCTTACAAATGGAATTCACTTCTTAAATGCATTTTCTATAGCAGCAGGGTCTGCTTTACTTCTGACATTGTCCACTGTTGCTAATATCTTATTCCCCTCTTTATCTCCTTAGGTACGTGCCACCGAATATCAAAGGATTCTGAGGCGACTTGGATTTATTTTGTCGTGTCATGAACTCCTGCTTTCTGTCTTTTTTGAAGATTTCATATAGTTATTTATGGCCGTATTTTATTATCGTATCACATCATCGCAACTGATACTCTGAGTGCTTCTCTTTCCCACAATATGATTTGATCTTTATCTGTGATGCTCATGTATTTGTGATCTCTCCGTTCTAGCACATTCACTTTCTTCAACCTCTTTTTAATGACTCTGCTTTTTAGTTTCTCCAAGAGAGTGGAGTTGATTGCTCTTGAAAGTTGGAGTACTGCCGGCATTATTTATGATTAATACAAGTGTATGATTAAAAAAGTTACTGAAAAGTGGTCTTTGATTCTGATGGTTAGTATTGAAGGGACTGTCTACCACCTGGAAACATTTTTCTGATTGTGCTGAAAATGAAAAGATCGTTCGTCAACTTGGCGGCAACGAGCATGCTTTTGCCCCATAAAAAAGGAATTATATTTTTAATTTGATCTTGAAAATCTGTGAAAGAATGACCGCTAGCGTCACCCAACGGTGATGTGGTTCAATCTACTGGTAGGACAAGAAATCCTCGCAGGTAGACTCATTTCGCATAAAAATAAAACATTTTTAACTTGAAGTTGTATTTTACGCACTTGAGGCACCTTTCGGTTGCGTCAGAGAGTAATTCTATGCTTTTTTTTTTCTAACGCATCCAAAAATGTGCCCGGTGGCGCTGCTGCGGCGCCGTCTTCGATTCCGTCTTCTTCAACCTCAGCACAGTACGACAAGCGCATCTGGTCGTACTGTGCTGCTGCATTGTTGTTAGGATGTCTCACATGTGCTGTGCTGTGAAGACGTGCATTTATCGTATCTTTTTGATGACTCAACTTGGCTTGGATTGCGGCAGCAGTGCTAAAATAAATGCATAGAATGCGATTGCAGCAAAACAAGTGTTCTGTTATCGTATAATAAGGCTTCATTTAACCGCTAGCGCGCTGAAAGACACTGTTGCATTCATTGCATTCGTGTTCAGCGAAAATAAAGTAATCCTACAGAAATCACATGTGCATTTGGTTTTAATTTTTACCGGCACTACAATCGTCATTGCGTCCACCAACCAGTGTTGTGGGGATGTTTCATGCCAGTGGAAGAAGAACGAACGCACATAGAAAAATTCTGTTTTAGAAATTTCTACTCACTTTCCAGAGAAACCGCTGCAAGGTTGGACACATCAGACGGTACGCTTTCTATTGCAGTACAAAACAGAAAAATGATGAAGGACGGTAGACAGTCCCTTTAATGTTCTACCTCTTTATGCTTTTCTTGATATTTAGTGCACTTTAAAATATTCATCCCCTTGCTCTAGGAACCTTAGCACTGAGGAAATAAGTGCTTATTTTGTTCTACATTGTGTTGTTCAGACTAGCATACATTCGTGTTTACTGTACTATTTAGGGCATTTTCATATGTATAAAGGCATGTTGAAAAATATTAAGATATTGAGGCAAGAGTACTGGCCAAGAAATTATCGTTGTAATCCAATTAGCGATGTGTTTCATTAACTTGGTCCTTTATTTTTTTGACATTTTGTTACTACGAACACAGTGGCTGTATTTCAATAAGGGTCATATACAAAAGCACTCGTGTACATGTGTTTGTGTACACATTGGAAAAATCTTAGGTGGTTCCAAACAAATCCAGATTTTCGTATTTCGGCCCGGTTCATCACAGTAGTGTGGTGTTGCCACCTAAAACCCTTGAACTTGAATTCATCTTCTGTTCAAATGAAAGGCAGTACTTGAGGAACCGGTCTTGTAACCTTTACTGTGTGCAGCTTCAGGGTCAATCACCCAGCCAGAGAGCGGGGATACTGAGAAGCCGCATCGGGGACGCCACCACCGTTGCCCCTTCTGCAGCTACGAGACTGATATTGCGACCAGTATTAAGCGACACGTGAGGATTCATACGGGCGAGCGGCCATTTAAATGCCACCTGTGTCTCCAAGCCTTCAGACAAAAGACCGCATTGAAGGATCACCTGCGCACCCACACAGGAGAGCGACCGTATACGTGTCACCTGTGCCTCTCAAGTTTCTCACATAAGTCTTCGTTGACTGGTCACCTGCACACCCACACGGGCGAGCGACCACACAAGTGCCACCTGTGTCCCCAGAGCTTCTCACTGAAATGCGCACTGATCACGCATATGCGCATCCACACAGGAGAGCGGCCATATCAATGCCCTTCATGCCCCCAGACGTTTAAGCAGGGGTCGCACCTCAGAAGGCACCTTGGTGTGCATGTGCGGCAGTGATAATAGCAATGCGATTTCTACTGTATGAGTTTGTTTTTTCTTTATTTTTTTGTACAGGTTATTTCAGAGCACTGTGGCATTGCTGGTTTATGTAGGACAACATTAAAGTTTTGGGTCTAGTAGGGATAGCACAGCTTTGTTATTAAAGCAAAAGCCTTGGATTATGTGAGTGATGCAAGAATTCATCATATCGTGACGTCAGCATATGACGTCATCGTGACATCACATGATGCAAGATTTGTGACATCGTCCTCAAGTCACTATGGCGCCACATGATGACTTCATCACATGACATCATCACTAGGTCAGAGGTGGGCAGATCTCAGAGGCACTGCAAAACCATGTAAGGTGCAGAGAGCTTCCGATGCCTCTGATCTCAGAGTCAGTGCAAAACCACATAGGGTGGAAAAAGCCTTTGATGTCAAATACAAACGACAGTGAAGCAAGATTACTTTTGCGCCTTCGAGGCATCTTAGGCAAATGCATGTAGAGCCGTAAGTTTTTGTCAATAGAGCATCTACATACATGTAGTAGAATGTAATAGAATGTTGTGAGAATGTTTCGTTATTTCTTAGTCCTTTGTTACAGTGTTCTTCACTAATCATTCAAATATTCTCTATTTTATAAGACCAAAGAAAACCCATGTATTTGTACTGATGAGTGACCATGAAGACATAACACCATTATATACCTCCAAACTGTGTATGTGTACATTTTGTAATAATTTTGGGAGTCTGAATTGGGAATCTACATGCACATTCTTGATGCTTTGTGGCATTTCGTAAGACTGGGACAAGAAGTATTGCAATTGTGGTTATGGGTACACTGCCAGAGAAATCTCGTTGTTGGACGTATCAGTTAATATAGGGTGTGATATGATATTACCTTACTTAAAACATTCCAGCGCTACTTTTGATGAGGACAGGGCAGACCATTTCTATGACGAGACCGGCGTCAAAATTAGCTCTGGAATATTTTAAGAATGTCTCGCCAATTAGACGCGGAATGTGTTCTGATAAGCGAACGATCCTGCAATCAGTACGCTGGGGAATGTCGAAGAAAAGCCGTCAAGAGTGCACACTGCATTGAAGCTCCTAACAAGTGAGAGTGGAGGGGAGTGTGCCGTATGAACTGAAGAAAGTTATGAGCAAGTCTGTGCAGGGGAGGAAAAAGGCTAAGAAAGCATTTATGCTAAGAAAGCATGATTGCATGTGGGTTTTCCAAATTAATGTATTTTTTTGTAGGAAAGTCGTGTATGCAGATTCATAACACGGATGGATACCTTGGTAACAGTGTCTGATCTCGGCACCATTTTCAAGATTTTTAAGAACCGATTACCTTGGAATCTATTACCTTGAAATCTCCATCTCATGCATTGGAAATTTCTTTTAAATTTGTGAATGCAATAGATCCAATCCTGTGCCATGATTTTGTAATAACGAGTGGCCTTTTGCTGAAGGACACGTTGTAACACGATCATATCGCTTTAGGCTTGCGTGGTACTTTTCTTATACATTGCTCTTCAAATGCAAGTTAACAGGCTGGTAAAAATTTGCGGTTTTTTTTTTGCGGCATGTTACTTTTCATTAAGTACTGTGCTTTTCTTTCTACTGTGTTCCTGCTGCTTTCTGTTGTGTTTCTTGGTGAAGGACAAATTGTGGTCTTTTTATTTTAGGTTCATACTTTCGTTGCCTCCAAGTTCCGTATCATTTTTATTAGCCCTTTTGCATACAAGCACTTTGCACCGATCAACCATTTGTGATGTGATCACTGCCGTATGTTTTGTCACTGAATAAATTATATTGTTATGAGAATATTATGAATCCTTCATATTTCATTGCTCACGCTAAACGTGTATCAAATCATTAGCATTTTATAATGCTGAATGTTGCACTGGAAGTCAAGTGATAGCACTAATTTGGTCATTTGCTATTGCCATTGTATTGTAGGCAGTTGCTGTGATGAGTTTTCTCAGTTGTAGTTTTTGTTGTAGGAATGCTGTGATCCATATAGCTTGTTTTACGCACCCGTAGTCGACATTACTTTAGTCAAATCAGGGTATGAGACGCACTGTCTTGAAGAATTAAAGGTTGTTTATGCAGGAATAACTACCTCAGACAGGCTGGCTGACATTAGGTTGGGTAAACCTATCTCCGTTGCAGGTACCTCATCATCCTTGATGTGTTAGTTATGATAGGGTTAGTCATTGACCTCACGTCACGGGGTGTCTGTGTCGGTACTTGTGATCTGCAAGAGAAAAAAAATGAGGCGATTGGCGTGCTCATTTCATGCCCGTGTGGATGGTGGTAGGCAAATAAGTGTTTAGAAAGAATGAACCTGTATTGGCAAAATATTTAACTGAACAGTATGAAGTCAAGAAGTCAGTTGGCATGTGTGATTGCTGTTGAGAATGGGCAAGGGTTATTGTAAATTACTGGAAGAGACTTTTGTTGTGAAGTAACAGTCAAAACCTGTTATAGCATTGCAGTCTTTACATGAAAATATAGCATTGTCACGTTTACATTGGTATATGCCTCATGTTTTTAAAATCACTGACACTAATATTTGCAAAAGGTGCATGCTTTAAATATTTCTTTAAAAGCATAATTTGTTTGAACTGCCTTATGCAACAGATTTATTCTTCCTGTGTGTATTGCTGCATCTCTCTAAATAGACAACCCTTGCTGAGGTATAAAACTACAAATTTTATTTTGTGTTTGGTTTAACCCACTTTCCAGTTAGTTGGCAAAATAGAAATCTTGAAGTTCATGCAATGGTTGAAGCTGTCCCTAAGAAGAAAAAAAACAACAAAGAGCTAGGACAACTGCTAGAAGCCTCGTATGCGGAGGAAAGGATAGTTTATTTAAATCACAGTTTTCCGAGCTATAACTCTTCGGACTTTCAATTTCTTCAACAGCCAGAGGCAGCTGGCTTGTTTTGGGTGTACCTGGTGTAGAATCATTTGGAACGCGTCTTACGGTTAATCCGGTCGAACTGTCATCGAAATGTTTCTTTTCTTGTGCGTTCGCGCGATAGTTGGGACAGTCTGAACAGTGGATGGAGCACTGCCAAAGCCAGTGCGCGAAAAGCAAATTGCGTGAGCAGCCAAAAGCTAACTATGCACGTATGTACAAATATCTGGTAGGAAAGGGCGAAACATTCCTCCTCTCTTCTTGGCTACTTCCACGATCCGAAACGAGCTGCGGTGTTCTAGCGCTGCAATGAAACCGAAACCAAAACTATAAAAATTGATGCGTCGTTGCCTTGTTTCCTTTTGATTCTCGACTCTGTGGCAGCTGTGACAAGTTTCTTAACTGTTTCATCAGCTGGTGAACAGTGCCACTGTTGTGCAGTCGCTTATTTTCTTCATAAATTTTTTCATGAACTTTTTCTTTACACGTTTCTTGGTTAAAGAAAAGAATTTAAAATATGTAAACTTTATAGCGATTTATGCCAAGCAACCTAAGTAGTGCTGTAAAAATACAGCAGAAAGGATGGATGGATGGATGCTATGAGCGTCCCCTTTATAACGGGGCGGTGACATGTCTGCCACCATGCTCGAAGAAAAAGGAAAAACTTCCTTGTTTCATGCTGGCCTAATACCTTGTCTACATTGATTAAATCTATCTTATTATACCAAAAATATTTATAAATTCACGGTCTATCTCTCTGCCTCTTAAAGCAGAATGACCTTATTCCCCCCCCCCCCCATTATTTATTTTTGTACTTTATCTCTACTCTTCTTCCACCAATTAATACTCTAACCGTCTCTTACTTATTTCTATCGCGGACGTGTTCAGCTTTCCATTGTTGTCCCTAAAACCCAAGGCTTCCTCTAGACTCGTGCCCACACGTATACCTGGGTGAATATCGCCACATTCAATCAGTACATGTTCCATCGTTTCCCTAGTTCCCCCGCAGCATGTACAGTGTTCGTCTTCGTTACTGAATCTCGCTTTATAGCTTCGCGTTCTAAGGCAGCCCGACCTTGCTTCAAACAGTAAAGCGCTTCCCCTTGAATTATCATAAAACCTTTCCCTCCTTATTTCGTTTTTTCCCTTTCGGTAGTTACTCAGAGCCGGCTTCTTTTCCATCGCTGTCATCCAATAAGTCCTCTCCGCCTCCCTGACCTTCCGCTTAATGCTCCCTGTTGCCATATCGCCCGCACTGCTAGCCGTATATTTACTGGTGAGCCTCCTAGTTCTCTTTCTCCACTGCGTGTCAACGCTTTTTCTATACAAATACCTGAAAACCTTGTCTGCCCATCTACTCTTCTTCATTTTCCTCAGCCTCTCTTCGAATCTCATTTTGCTCTGAGCTTCCCTCACTTCAAAGCCTGTCCATCCCATATCACCCTTTACAGCCTCAATTGTCGTCTTCCCGTGAGCGCCCAACGCGAGGCGGCCCACCGTCCTTTGATTTACATCCAATCCTGATTGTACCTCTGACTTCATGCAAACCACTGAGTTCCCAAATGTAAGCCCCGGGACCATCACACCCTTCCACAGCCCTCGAAGCACCTCGTACCTATTGTATCCCCATAAAGCTCTGTGCTTCATAATTGCAGCATTCCTCTTTCCCTTTGCTACCACTGCTTTCTCTTGTACCTCCATATATCTATCCCCCTCATTTACCCATACTCCGAGGTACTTGTACTCGCTTACCCTCGGTATTTTTTGGCCCTGTATGAAGACCGCATGGTCTTCGTGATCATTGAATACCATCAATCCACATTTGGTTGCACTAAATCCTAGTCCTAGAGCCTCACATTCCCTTCCGCATATATCTGCCAGTCGCTGTATATCATCTTGACTGTCCGCAAATAAGACAATATCATCAGCATAAAATAGACCTGGAAGCTTCTGCTCAACCATCGTGCCGACCTGTTTGTGTGACAAATTAAATCCAATGTTGCTACCTTCTAGCGCTTTTTCCATCCTCACCATGTACAGCATGAATAACAGCGGGGACAAAGGACATCCCTGTCTCAGCCCCTTGCTAATTTCAACGCTGTCCTTGCTACTTATTCCTTCCCATTCTATACAAACTGTATTTTCTCGGTACATTTCCCTCAAAAGCTGTATACAGTCGTCCCCTATGCCCACTTCTTTCAATATATCCCACAAAATTTCCTGCTTAACGTTGTCATACGCTCCGGTGATATCTAGATAAGCTATGTATAAGGGCCTGTTTTCTATTTTCGATATTTCTATACACTGGGTAAGAACAAACAGATTATCGTCTAACCGCCTGTCGATTCGAAATCCATTCTGAAGTTCTCCCAAAATATCATTTTGTTCTACCCACGCTTCTATTTTTAATTTTACTGCCTGCATCGCCAACCTGTATAGCACCGATGTAATGGTTAGCGGTCTATACGAGCGAATGTTATCCTTTTCTCCCCTGCCTTTATAGATTAAGTTCATTCTACTTTTTCGCCAACTGTCTGGTATTTCCCGCTCCTGTAAGCACTTTTCTACGGCTTTCAGCAGTGCTTCTTTAGTGTTATGTCCGAGTTCGTTAATGAGGCTGACGGGAACCCCATCTAAGCCCGGAGTAGTGCGCTTAGGAATTTTTCCTTCGGCCTTCTTCCAATTGAAATTCTCTAGTACTACATCTTCGTCAGTTGCACTCCTTTGCGTACTATTACCTACCGGGGGAATCCCCTGGGTGACCTTTTTAAACGAATCGGCTGTTATCTTTCGGATGTAACCTAGCGCTTCATGCCCTTCCAATTGATTTCCTCCTTCATCTACCAAACGTTGTTGCATTGTGACAGACTTCCTACCTAGCGCTTTTAGGTGGCTCCAAAATATCCTAGGCGCGGCCTTCTTCTTTTCGCGAATCTCTGTCATCCAGCGTTCACTTTCACCTTTAATTTTTGCCTCGACTAATTTCTGCACGATGGATTTTTGCTCTAAATATATTTCCCATATTTGGTTGACTTCGTCCTGTGGCCGCTTCTCTTTTTTTGCCTGTCTGTGCTCCCGTGATGCCTCACGTCGCTTCTCGATCGCCTCCCGGATTTCTTTGTTCCACCAACTTTTTGGCTTTCTCTTTCCTTTCCAACAAATAGTTTTCTTCCCTTTTTCCATTTCTTTTGTGATTATATGCAGCAGCTCACTATACTTCCAGTCTTTGCCTGGCAGTTCGTCTACTTTTTCTTCGACTCTTGCGGCTACATTCGTTATTTGTTTGTCATTTAGATACAAGCTGCCAAATTTTGATTCTATGTTCTTATTTTCAGTTTTATATCCCATTTGTAATATTATGCGTTTATGATCACTACCCAAGCTGTTAATGCCTTCCTCGTCTATTCTCATCTCTCTAAGTTTGTCATATATTCCTTCTGTCATGAGACAATAATCAATGCTCGATTGCCTGTTTCCGACTTCCCACGTGATCTGCCCCTCACACTTCGGCCCCACGTTAACTATCTCAAGACTATGTTGCTCGCAGAGATCTACCAATAACTTGCCATTGGTGTCTGAATATCTGTCAAGGTCACGAATGTGAGCGTTCATGTCCCCTAGAAGGATTATTTCGGCATCATGACCAAATTCTTTAATATCGGTGCTTATGCATTTCACTATCTCCAGATTCTTTTCTCTGCAGTTATTCCCCGTCCACAAGTATGCTACACCTAGCCACGTTTTCTTTCCACCTACTGTGCCCGAAACCCAAAGGTGCTCTGAACACGTCTGCTTCACTCTATCCCATTTTGTTCTGCTATGAATTAGCATTCCAACACCCCCACCTCTCCTTTCTGATGTGATCCTGTTACATCCTTCCCAAATATAATTGTCAATATGTGGTGGCTCTTCCAAGTCTCTAAGGTGTGTTTCTGTAATCGCATAAACACCTATCTGTTCCTTGTTTAACTGTCCCTCAATCATTAACCATTTTTCCTTTTTTCTGCCACCCTGCATGTTAATGTAACTAATTGCAACACGCGCCTTCTCCCTTCTTTTAACTTTTCTCTGGTTTTTCGCTATACTGCCTGTCAAAGAGTCCCCCTGGTTGTTTTCCTCATTACAAGCTACCCTGGGCACCGAAGGGCCCGCGTGCCCCCCAAAAAAGCTACTGCGCGTCCCGCAAGTCGCCAACCCAACTCATGACCAAGCCTCCTATCGAAGTGTATTCCGTCTCTTTGAAAACCACCCCACCTGTGCACCTCTCTGTTTATTTCCACTACCTCGATGCCTTTCTTTCGACTCATATGCCATATCTCTTTGTTTGCGTCGACAACCGCTCTTTGCAGGTTGACGTCACGCACCGGTACCTCCGGTATTGTGCATACCACTATCTGCACCTGAGGGGAAATGGCGCGCATGTCATCTACCCCTTTCGCTAATGTGGTCGCTAGTTCGGCTGATTCTTCATTCAAGACGTCGTTTAGACCTCCCGCGATTATCACGAGGTTACGTCCATTAGCCTTAGTTGCGAGTTTTGCGCTAGCTTGTCTCATCACTGATCCCATCCCATGTCCCGGGAACTTCCCTATTAAAACTCGTGAAAGAATTGGATCTGCAAACGCCACCTACCGTGCTACCGAGCGTTTGGCGCAACGTACGTTGGTTTGGCGCGCGCTCACCTCAGCCGATACGATGACATGCCGAGCCTGCGGCCAAGCCAAAACGTTGTGTGTGTGCAGTGCCTCCTCTGGTGTGTGTCGTCTTAGCGCGCGCTTTGTCAAATCTAGATGTTTCACGTAAGCCTGCTTACACGGTGTTTGTTTGGTCTAGTGTGCTTGCGCGACGACAACGCGAATACTGTGTTCAGCGTGCACCAGATTAAGAAGTTCTCAGCCATAAATGTCTTGGATTTCGACTCTACAAAGTGGCACCATGAATAAGGGCAAGACGAGCAACAATGTTACTTCAAGGCCCGTGTGCTCCGATTGTTTGGCGAGTTGAGTGTGCATGGTATTTACTCCTATTTAGTATTTGTGTGATGTCACCTTTCTTTTTGTATTCAAACTTGGAACGAAGCCGAAAGGCCTGGGAAACAAGTCCTTCGTCCTCTGTCTCCGGTATTTGTATTTGATGACAGCGAGCCCAGCGACGCCTCGATTGCAAGTCCACACGCTCTAATAGAGGTTGAATGATTGAGCGCATGTATTATTGCAGTTCGTTGTTGTGTTTGTCCGTACGCACAAACAGTGATTCCACTCCTGCGCCGACTGCGCCAAAGTGCGCCAAATTGTATTTACTGCCGCCATCCTGATAATATCGACGAAAATTGCGCCAAACTGCGTCAGAGTGTAGGGTTTGCGGGTGTCTATCACCGGCAATCGCACCGCTGGCGCGTCAAAACATCTTGGGGCCGTCAAAGTTACAACCACGGGCCAAGAATTATTCCGCCGTATAAACAGCGCTCGCGCATGCGTGCCGAGTAAGCCATGACGCCATGCACGGTGCCGACGCAGCTTCTGTTCTGCAATTCGGCTTGACAGCAAAACGCGCTCTTCGCAGAGGCTCGTGACGTCTAGGCGAGAAGTGTGGCGGCGATTCATCGGCGGGCGTCGTCTGTTCCAGAAACGCTGCTTATAGCTCGCTGCAAGCGTCGCACGGCACATAATAAAAGCGATGTTCAGTAATAACCACACGCGTGCCGCTAAAATGTCTGTCACTTCTGTTTCTGGTCATCGCGAAGTGAAATAGGGAATCACTAGCAATAGAATATATGGAACAATATCGAATTTTCCGTGCTTCGCGTCTATGGAAGAGCGCGTGAACGGTGGGACAGCATTGACACTTTTCCTCAGGTATACTTTATCCATGGCTCTTCATCCGGAAGAACTTTTTCGTAATTCCTTCCACCAGCACATCCGGGTTTGCAATCTGCGGTAAATACTCCTTAAAAGGCCCTGCCTTTTCGAGCTCGTGAGTGCTAGGGTGCCAATTCCATTTTTTTTTCTCGCATTTTTTTAAGTCAGTTTCACCGCAAGGGTGAAGCAATGGATACGATAGCAACGATCCGATCTCGCGTAACTCTACAAAACGCTGGTGTAAGAGAATACGGCCGCTCCAGGGAGATATGCTCTTTCCGCACAGTCTGTTCGCGTTGAGAGCGCAGCACGTAGAAGGGTGTACGAGCCGCCCGCGCATGGCTGCCGATAGCGACCGCGCCCTTAGAATCAAAGTTCAAAGTTGCTGCTCTAGCGACCCCCCCCCTCCCCTCGCGTCTTTTCATGCGCGTTCAAGAGGGGTGGGGCGTTTCCTCTCTGCTGCGACGGCAGGCCTACCGAGCGGGGTGATGTTATTGTATGCGCCCTCCGAGCGACGGAGAGGGCCGGCTCGTTTGATCTCTGCTTCAGCCTCGTTCGTCGGCCCCGCTCGCGCGCTTTTACTCCCGGTAGAACATACGATGCGCGGGGGGATGCTATCAATTCGGACTTTATACGGGACATGACGGCAAAAGCCCGTCGAGAGTGTCCATATAATTGCTATCGCAACAAAATGTAATCTCATTAATAAAAACATGTCTCCTGGTCGGAGCAGCCGCAATTCCGTTTTAATATGCGCAGCTGTCAGCAGCGGGCCCGTCACTGACAGCCCACTGTGTAGCGGCTACACCATGTTACACGTCGGCTGCTCGCTGTCCAGGGTCAATAGCTCACGGTTAAAAAAACTCAGTTTCGCTTTAGGGCGAAGCAGTGAATGCGATACCAACCAATTGTATTGTTGTACGAAGTAAGGCTAGCAGCTAACTCTTTTGGATCCGAGCTCGCGTAACTCAACAAAACGCTGATTTAAGGGAATAGGGCCGCTCCAGGAACCGAAGCGGTTTTCGTGCTGTGAGTTCTCTAAACGCGAAGTAAGTGTTGTGAGCACAGCAAGTTTACGAGCCGTTTGCTGATGCCTCAAGATAGCGCGCGTGCCAGTGAATGCACCCTTCGAGCGGTGCAGTCCTCCCCACCCTGGCGTCCCTTCATGCTCCTTACGAAAGACGGGCGGGGCGTTTCCTCTCTGTCTGATGAGCAATCGACGGCAGGCCCGCACCGGGAAAATGTTATTGCATGCGCTCTCCGTGCGATGGAGACAGCCGGCTCGTTTAATCTCCACGTCAGCCGCGTTCGTCGACAGTGCTCGCGTGCTTTTACGCGCGGGTAAAATGGGCGGGGTGATGTTATCAATTTGGACTTTATACGAAAAATTACGGCAACGGCGTTGGAAAAAACCCGTCGAGAGTGTCCATATAATTGCTATCACAATAAAAAAAAAATGAGGAGCCATTCCACTCTGTGAAGTGGATAAGTGAAGCTGTTTCGCGCACGGCATAGAGGTGACATGATGGAGGACAGTTTGGCATGTAAGGCCAGGTTGTTAAGGGCCAGGCTGTTAACGTTCAATACGCCATATTAATACGAAAGCCTTAGATCTATGCTTCATCAAACACGAAAATTGACCGTCGGCGGCGTCAATCGATCTGTGCAAAAAACAATCATCACTTCATGGCATCATCATGGCGTCATAGATCGTAATGTCCAGGGACGTAGCCAAGGGGGGGGGGTTCAAACCCCCTCCCCTGAAAACTTTCAATTTTACTTGCGTATATATACACGCACACATACAAACGCATGCACGAACATACATAAAGTATGGTTGAAACCACCCCCCCCTTAAAAAAATTTCTGGCTACGCCTGGTAATGTCATAATGATCGGTGTGCCGATCATGGAGGCAGTGAAAAACCATGTGAGGTGCAGAATCAAAGCTTGCAGAAAGGGAGGGGGATGATCAACACATTGATTGAGAAGAAAAAGAACCCGGCTTTCGCTTTGCTGTCGTCTTAGGGGAATGCATTAGGGACAGTGGGACTCTAGCATTGAGGCACTGTTGTACGTCACGGCGTTTGTCTACCACGTCTGTGATAACCAGGTAGATGTATTTAGAGTGTTATTTCATAAAGTACAATTTTATTGATCCGGTATTCTGTTTATTTGCTAGTGTCGAAAATAATCACCGAAGAGGTTAATCCAGAACACTAAACTGCATGAGCCCTTCTTTTTGCATTATTGAGTGAAATATGGAGTTCTCCTGAGATTATTTTTTCCATGAGATTTGCAATGAATCAAAATATTTCTAGATCTTCATAAGAGCCCCATAATAATTATTCAGGTGCTTGAATGTTAGTTGCTTCTCTAGTGCACTGCAAGATGTCAAATTAGCTGCTCCAGAGTGCTCCCAGATGCAAAATTATCTGCTCCAAAGTGCTCCAAAATGAAAATGTTTGCTGCTCCAAAGTGCTCCAAAATGGAAATTTCGCTGCTCTAAAAATTGCTCCAAATCAGAAGTCCTCGGTAGCATCACTGGCACAAAAAAAAAACCTAGCATAGATTAGAGGTGAGGGACAGGCGCCCTGCTTGTGAGTGCAGTTGGAGTCTCGCGAACCCTCTGTAAGTATGTACAACGTGCTTGTTGAGCCAAAAACGCGTTTATCGCCTCATAATAAAACGCTCTAGTCGATGCGGTTTGTGTGTTGTAGTGCATGCCAATCGGCTTATTATATTTGTTCGACATAACGTCACAAGAAACACATGAAGGCCACATGATAATTCATTATACAAAATGTTTATAGCATATGTACTACACTGGCGTGATTTATTAATCCTGTTGGCTTAATTGCATAAGCATGTAACATGCAGCATGTGTGTTATACCCAACTCATTGCAACCTGACTGCTGTGTTGGGCTTGCAACGGTATAGAATGTAGGCTGCCTTTACTACAGTCTTACATATTACTGATTGCCTCATCGTGAATCTACCCTAGCTTAATTTACTTCATGCCATCTTTAAGTTGAGATTTAGTGGCATGCTCTAGGTATGATAGTCGCACCACCGTCGTGAAAAAGAGCACGTCACAGATTGTAAGTGATTTTTGAGTTTGCTGTAATCTAAGGACGAGTTTCCAGTTCATTATTGGGTACAGCTCAAAGAACACGGGACGCAAGCATGTAAATGGGATAAGGCGCTGCTTAATTTTTTTTTTTTCATTTTGCCCCTTTCTTTTCCTTCCTTTGTTGCCGCAACATTTTGCCGATATACTGTTTTCTTTCACGCAGTAAGCCACAGTTGGGTGTCTAATATTTCACTCAGTTTTTGCTATAGCTGAGCTCCTGCTACATTGTGAACATGTCCGGTGAATGAAGGTCAAGATAATTTCTCACTGTGCCCCCTAATTTCTACCCATTGCTTTAAAAGTAAACTTTAGTTAAAGATGTGTTACTGTTTTCTGATTTCATGGCTCTGTTTATTTACAGAATTTTTCAGGCACTTCCTCAAGTTCGGATGCGGCAGTCCAGAAGAAATTGATGCAAGACATAGTTGCCTTGGCAAAATCGTCGCCCGCAAGACATCATCAAGGGCCCGAGGAAGCATTTGTAGTTTTTATTATGACAATATATTCGAACATATGCCTCATTCATCCACTGTGATTATCATTGCAGGGGCGCTGCCACATTGTGGACCTTCCGCATGACGACAAGGCAGCCATAAAACACTTATGCAAGACTAATTCTAACGGGGTAATGGCTGAGAAATAGGCAAATATGTACAGAACTAATACATTACCAATAGGCAAATACAAAACCAATACAATGCCAGTAGGCAAATACAGATACAAAACCAATAGGCCAATATAGTTCCATTTGGCTAATAGAGAACCAATATAGTTCCAATAAGCTGATACAGAACCAATAGCCAAATACTGTTCTAATATGCCTATACAGAACAACTAGACTAATAGGTGTCAGTAACCTAATAGACTATTGGTTTTTCTATTGGGAATTTTCGCTAGGGATTCGAAGGAGATTTCAGTTCTGGGCCCTCGAGCTTCGAACAAGGACCATTCGACATCGCCCCATCATCTGTAGCAACAATGCCTCTGGTGGTCGGCACTGGCTTTGCCTCGGTGGTCTTTCCTTCCAGCGTTGCAACTTGTCTGGACACTTTTGCGAGGATATCTCTGGAGGATGGCATTCGCTGTAGATAATGGTCGTTGCACGCTTAGCAGAAAATTCCTTCGCCGTAGTTTGGCACGCTGGTCTTCATCAAAATTTGCATGCTGGCCATACAAACACTTGCACAACGAAGAATGCGTGTGGGCTCAGACAGGCTCTGGAGCGTGGTTGCGATTCGACATTGCAGCGTCTGCCATGCTGTTATCGCAAATCTGCAGTTCTGTGGTAACTAGGACAAAATGTGATCACGCTGGTGGTTCCGTAGCGCATCCGTTTGTGTGAGCGCCACCATAAGTGCACCCTACGCCGAAGTCGGTAAAGTCTTCCGAAGGTATCTTGCTGCTTCAGTCACGCTGGTCGCCGTCGCCAGTTATATTTGATGTCATGATGTCGTGTTTCATTCCATGAGTATGCGACATGAAAAGCACTACCGCACCATCTTGCTGTGTAGCCTTGCTCAGTATGTTTTAGACAGGTGCAGATGTGTAGCTCAGCATTAAAGTGTGATTTCAGAAAATAGCTCATGTAGAAGGTGCATGGTTAGCTTGCATGGGATAAAGAAACTTTTATTTTTTTTTATTTTAGTGATACAGGTGTAGTAAGTATTCTGAACACAAATAACCGCCATAAAATCCCAAACTGGTTTTAATATAAGCATGCCTAGCTTACAAATGGAATTCACTTCTTAAATGCATTTTGTATAGCAGCAGGGCCTGCTTTACTTCTGACATTGTCCACTGTTGCTAATATCTTATTCCCCTCTTTCTCTCCTTAGGTACATGCCACCGAATATCAGAGGACTCTGAGGCCACTTGGATTTATTATGTCACATCATGAACATATGCTTTCTATCTTCTTTGAAGATTTCATTTAGTTAAAATATGCATCCTTTTGCTCTAGGAACCTTAGCACTGAGGAAATAAGTGCTTATTTTGTTCTACATTGTGTTGTTCAGCCTAGCATACACTCTTGTTTAGTGCACTGTTTAGGGCATTCTCATATGTATAGAGGGATGTTGAAAAATATTAAGATATTGAGGCAAGAGTACTGGGCAAGAAATTATCGTTGTAATCCATGTAGCAATGTGTTTCATTAACTTGGTCCTTTAGCATATATATGTGTGTGTAGAGCTAATGTGAAATGTTGAACAGTGTGCTTTGTTCCTAAATACGCCGTGAAGCCGTTTACAGGACAGTGAAAGAGTCTGTGTCAGTCAGTGTTAGTCTCTTTTAATTTTTTATTTGACATTTTGTTACTACGAGTGCAGTGGCTGTATTTCAATAAGGGTCATATACAAAAACACTCGTGTACTTGTGTTTATGTACGCATTGGAAAAATCCTAGGTGGTTCCAAACAAATCCAAATTTTCGTACTTTGGCCCAGTTCATGACAGTAGTGTGGTGTTGCCACGTAAAACCCTTGAACTTGAATTCATTTTCTGTTCAATTGAAAGGCAGTACTTGAGTAACCGGTCTTGTAACCTTTGAAGGATCACCTGCACACCCACACAGGAGAGCGACCGTATGCGTGTCACCTGTGCCCCTCAAGCTTCTCACATAAGTCTTCGTTGAATGGTCACCTGCACACCCACACGGGCAAGCGACCACACAAGTGCCACCTGTGCCCCCAGAGCTTCTCACTGAAGTGCTCACTGAACGAGCATGTGCGCATCCACACTGGCGAACGACCATATCAGTGCCCTTCATGCGCCCAGACGTTTAGGCAGAGGTCACACCTCAGAAAACACCTGCGTGTGCATGAGCGCCAGTGATGCAATGGAATTTCTCCTGTACGAGCTTTTTTTTGTTAAAGGGGTCATGAACCACTTTTCCAAGTAATTCTAATGACCTCAGTATCGGAGTTTACTGCCTCCCCAATCGCTTGCTGCAAGAATTTCTCGAATCCGTCAAGAACGAGCGGAGTTACAGGGGTTTGGTGCATGCTCTCAGCGCTTTCTCTCTTTTCTCGTCCCGACAAGCGCACTGGAAGCTACACAGGGAGGGATGGCACGGGCGAAAGAAGTTACGTCAGTGCGCGTCGTGAAACGTGATCGCCCTCCCGCTGTGATTGGCGTGGGCGTGTGTGGCTGCCGTCTAAAGTTAGCAGACTGTGGTGGTCGGCGCCGGCAAGTGGCGGCACCCAGTGGCAAGAAACGCATCTCATCTGAACGCCGCTCTCGATTTACGTTGGCTATCGGCCAGTGAGGACGCTGTGTCTCTTGCGATGCGGAGAAACAGATACGCGACGTCAACTGACAGGCGCTCCGCCCACCAACGAGAGTGAGAACCCACCTCTGTTTGAAAAGAGGGCGCCTGAGAAAGCAGCAACTCCGTGCTGCGCTTGCAGCCTTCACACGGCGCGCACGACTGCAGTATTTGGCTAAGCAGTTCATAGCCATGTCAGCTTTCCGCAGGATGTGTTTTTTTCAACAAGCCCAAGGGGTGCTTCATGACCCCTTTAAAGGCACATTTTGGAGGTTATTCCAGAGTACTGTGGTGCTGCTGGGTTACGTATGACCGCATTAAACCTTATTGTCACCAGAGGATCTGTATGTATGTAGTAGCATGTAGCGAGAATGTTTCATTATTTGTTATTGCTTCATTAAAGTGTTCTTGACTAACCATTCAAATGTTTTGTAGGTAATAAGGTCAGTGAAATCCCTTGTATTTGTACTGGTGAGTTATAAAGGCGTATTGCCGCCATTCCACCAGGCTGTGTAGGTGTACATTTTGTAGTAATATTGAGAGCCTGATTTGGGAATTTACATACATGTGCTTTATGCTTAGTGGCATTATGGAAAATTGGGTAGAAGCGTAACTGCAGTTGCAGTTATTGGGATGCTCCTAATGCAGTCTTGTCATTGCTGTAGCGAGTTCACACGAAGTGCGATTGTGATACACTCCTATCACGCTCTGCACATGGTATGGGATATTGAAGAAAGGATTTCGAGAGTTCACACAGCCGTCACACTTCTTAGTGAGGTACAGAAGGGTGTGTTTTGTATGAATGGAGGAAAGCTATGAGCACGTCTGTGCAAGGAATGGTGGAGGCAAACGAATTCGCAGCATGTGATGATGGGGTTGTGAATAATTAAGCATTTTTTGCCTCTGTGTCTTCTCACACTAACAACAGTCATGCAAGCCAGTACATGAATCCCACTTTGCAAACAGTATGTGCCCATTCTAAGGGCTGCACAAGCCAAGATTGCTGGTCGTTTCATGCGCACTTCACGAAGACCGTCTGATCTCTGTGTGCAGCTTGTGATAGCCCAGAAAAGAGACATTCTCTGCTATGCATTTGCTCATTTTTCTTCGTCTTGTTCATCATGCGATCATTGTGGAAGCCAGTCTTCGCAGCTATTGAGTGATGTCCGTGTTTGTTTTCCTGTGCAAGAACCAGCCAAGGTCTTTAATTTAATTACTATTGAAATGATTTCTGCAGTATATAAGTCCAGTAAACCTCTAAACCTCATTTTGTCTGCCACTTTAGTAGATTGCTGCTTCTATTAATGCTTTGTGTTTTCCTTAGAACAGTGATTCTTTCTATGCTCTCATTTGTTGAACTTCAGAATGGCTTCACAGAATGTTCCAGTGCAACATGACTAACTTAGCTGTCATATTTAAATGTAGGTGAGGCCACCTGCATTGAATACTGCAGGATTTTATTTTACTAAGATCCCTGCATGACGTAGTATCTACAACCATGTGATATTACTTTGTGCTTGCAGTGCATTTAAGAGCACTAATTCGTTAACCATATCTTTTGTGGGGTTATGTCGATATACTCAATCGTAGTAAATGCCTGATGTTAGATCTCTCCCTGAAACATTTTCTTCACTTTGTTAACATTCTTGAAATGATGTTTACATGCAAAGAGTTCATAAATGTTAACTTGCATGTTACATGTAAATGGTCCCGCGTACATGTTCAATAAAAAAGCGTAATTACATTTGGATTTTTTTTTTTCAAGTTTCAGTTTAGTTTTTTTTTGTAGGAAAGTTCTTTGCTGATCGGAATTTCAACATGGATGCCTTGGTGATTCTGCTGCAGCCAAGCATTACTATTAAGTTTTTAAGACCATTAAACAAATTACACCATCTCCCGCTAAAGGGAACCATGTGTGGATGCGAAGCAGCGGGGAGATGGTTCGCTTGAGCGGGAGATGGTGTAATTCTTTTGGGAACTGGCTCGCCAGGTTCTTAAGCTGGGGTGAAGTCCTGTGCTGTAAGCTGCATCCATCCATTCAAAGCGTCGTGGAACGCGAAGAGGAACGCTACGCGCGTTGTGTCTTCCCTCTAGCCTGGCCGTTAATTCTCACAGGGCGAGCGGGGAACGCGGTCGACAGGCGCACAAGAGGGGGGGATGTGCATGCGCTGGCGCTCATCACGCCGTTGTTGAGGAGAGAATGAGACGCGCGAGAGGGAGGAGCGTAGGAGAGAAGAGGGAGAAGGTGCATGCGAAGTGCGCGCGGACGCCACCACTGGACACAGCCCCGAGCAAAAGCTGCTTCGCATCTAAAAGTGTGCATGCACAAATGTGAGTTCTCATTTTCTTATGCTAATGGGATATTTTTCTTCTGCCTTTGCCATTCTGTTTGAATTTGTAATTGGAATGGATGCCACTAATCCTGTTTTGTGACCTTCCCATTAACATATTGCCTTTTGCTAACGAACACAATGGACTACTGTCGTATAACTTCAGGTTCACTTAATGTTTGTATTATGTCTCGCTCTCAAGGTTCAGTTGAATTATCTGGTTGATATTTACCCATTGATTTGTGAAATGGCGCATTTTGTTCTTGACTGTCTTCGTTACCTCTAAATTTGCAACTGGTGCCTTCTGTTTTGTTCCTTGCCAAATGATGATATGTAATCTTTTCTGATTTCATGCTCACACTTTTGTCACCTCTATGTTCTATACATGCAAGCTTTCTTGGAGCTCATTTTTTTTGTTTCCTAATATTTTGACCAACTTATCGAACACAAGCAGTTCGCACCATTTAAGCATTTAACGATTTGTGACATGATTAGTTCTGCAAGTACGTTTTGTTGCGCCAAGTGGGTTACCATGCTTTGTGAATATTTTGTATTCTTGGTACTTCATTGCTCGCAGTAAAGGTATCTAAGACCATTAACGTATTAAGCCTAGCGTTACATTGCAAGTTGAGCGATATAATATGCTCAGTCATTTGTTACTGCCATAGAATGTCATTTCATTTGTGTATTATCATTTATGATCACTGAAAAATGGTCTGTGATTCTGGTATGTGTTTTTAAAAATTCTCTTTGGACAGTTTTCTTCTCATTGTTGTTTCTAAAATGTAGGCATAGCCCCTGTTTTCAACTTTTCTGTTGAAGAGATATTATGTTGATCTTTCTCAGTTATCATAATTTATGTTTAGTAGCATACATTCTGGTATGCTGTAATTTAAGGCATGCTAATATGTGTAAAGGGATGTCACAATATATTAAGATATTGAAACAAGACAATTGAGTGCAACAGGTAATGCTGAATACATTTTCGTAGGAACAATGAAAATGTGAATAATAAAAACTTTCTTTAGCAACTGCATATCTATTAATATCTAATAAATATAAAAGGTTGACCAGGGATGCTTTGTGTCTGAAATTGTCTTCAAGCTTTTTTCATTGAAGAATTTGTATTAATCAGCATTAATCCCATTTTATTTCTTTGAATGTTCATAACTGCTGCTACAGTGGTGGCATTGCACTGGGGACAAGATATCTAAACACCAGTTTACTTGGATTTATGCACACGTTAGAAAAAAACCTGGGTGGCATAATGTTAACCCAGAGTATCCCGCTTTAGTATGAGACATAATTGTAGAGTGGTGTCGCCACGTAAAACTCTAAACTCAAAATTTATTCTGTTTGAATGCAAACCAATACTTGAGTAAGCTCTCTCGTTTTCTTTGTGCAGCTTTGGGGTTTTCTATCTCTCCTGCAACTATGGATGCCGACAAGTCACATCGGGGACGCCGTCACCGCTGTAAGGTGTGCGGCTATGGGGCTGATTTTTTGTCCTTTATGAAACGACACACTAGGGTTCATACAGGCGAGCGGCCATTTAAATGCCACCTGTGCCCTCAGGCCTTCTCACGAAAATCCACATTGAACGACGACCTGCGGACCCACACAGGAGATCGACCACATAGGTGCCACTTGTGCCCCCAAAGGTTCTCACAAAAGACCACATTGAACGTCCACCTGGGCACGCACACAGGAGAGCGACAGAAGAAATGCCACCTGTGCCCCAAGAACTTCTCAAAAAATTTCGACCTGAAGAAGCATGTGCGCACCCACACAGGCAACCGGCCATTTCAGAGCCCTTCATGCCCCCAGAAATTTCCACGTAGTGCAGAGCTCAAGAGACATCTGCATCGGCATGAACGCCAGTGACAACTTCAGTATAATTTCAACCGTGCAAGCTTTTTCTTTGTGAATGTGCATTTGACTTTTTTCCAGAGTAAATTGGAATTGCCGAGTTATGTGCGACACTAAAGCCTTAGCTTTAGTACTGATAGCACAGCTCTGTTCTTCTCACTAGAGCTCCTATATGCGTGCAGTAAAATATGGTGAGAATGTTTTATTATTCTTTAGTGCTTCCTTACAATGTTCTTAACTGACCAGATCAATGTTCTGTATCTTATAATGTCAATGAAAAACCATGTCTTCATACTGATCAGAAATCGTGAATACATAGCACTGTTATGGATGGGGTTAATTTTTTGTCACAATAGAAACAACACATGACAGTTCATAAAGGCAAGCAGCCTTTGAAGTGCCACCTGTGCCCCAAGAGCTTTGCACCGACTCCACACTGAAGAAGCACCTGTGCACCCACACAGGAGAGCGACCGAGCAAATGTCACCTGTTCCCTTAAGCTTCTCAAAAATGTCCACCCTGAAGTAACGTGCTCATCCACTCAAGCAAGTAGTCATATCAATGCCCTTCATGCATCCAGATGCCTAGGTTTAGTGCAAACCTCAGGCTACACATGTGTCAGCATGGACACCAGTGACCATTTCAATGCAATTTCTACTGTACGAGCTTGTAAAGGCACATTTGACTTGTTCCCAGAGCACTGTGAAATTGCCAGGTTATTAAAACCCAGCTATTAGTACTGATAGCACGGCTTCATTCCCATTAGAGCATCTATATGGATGCTGTAATGTGTGGCGAGAATGCTTTATTATTTTTTCGTGCTCCTGGTCGATCAAAAACCCATGTATTTGTGCTGATGGGTAACCATGATGACATGCTGCTGTAGGTGTACATTTTGTAATAATTTCAGGAGTCTGAATTGGGGAATCTACGTACATGTGCTTCTAAAAATTGTGACGAGATTGTGAAAATTGGCTCATTTAATTGCTCAAAAGGACTGGAGTGTCACTGCTGATTGCATACTCTGCCTTTGCTTCTGCTACAGCTGTATGACAGGTGCCTTCTGTAGGGTTGCTTGGTGAATGAGACGATGTGATTTTTACATTTTAGGCTCATACCTTTGTTGCCTCTGTGTTCTCTACATGCAAGCTTTATTCGGAGCTCTTTTGTTGCCTGTTATTACTATGTTTTAGCTTTCTGATCGTACTCTTTCATACAAGCACTTTGCACCAAATAACCATTTAACCGTTTGTCACATTATCGCTTCTAATATCTGCATAAAATACTGTATATTGCCACTCCCGCTTCTTCTTTTATTTTGATGTATTCGGGTTTGACCAGCAAGGGCGATTATCAACGCTTGACACTGACCGCACCGCAGTGTTCGAGAAGCTTCGCGAGTGTAGTAGATCGTTTTGTTAAGATTGCATGCAGGACGCGAATAGTCTAGATTATTCCAGTGCTTGCGCGACAACCATTTATAAGACTGGAAAGTTCGATGCGTGATGTATAAAAGACGGCGCATCCCAGCCATGAGCAGTGGATCGACGGTCGACGCTCTGTTCGCCGCTATCAGTGTGTTGCTGTAGTTTGACTTTCAGTTCTTGGCCACAAGTTCGTCCAAATAAACAGTTTCATGTTGGACGTGCTGACTGCTGTCTTCGTCGACGTCACGACCACGTGGCATCTGGTGGAGGTGCTGCTTCATGATCCGGACGCCACCACGGGGTGCTGACCCAAGCCCATGCCGCGACGAGGATGACGGCAAGGAAAACCCGGATCGTCGAACAAGCCGCAGGCAGAAGGGACTGCAGCCAGAGCACAGGCTCCTTCCCGAAAAGGCCAGGCAGCCGCAGATCCCAACATCGACCGCAGTGACGATGACCGACCCCGTGCAGCCTGCTCCGATCCTTCTTCGGCAGCCCAAGGAGCTGCCAACCTTCCGCAGATCATCGTTCGAAGACCCGGAAACCTGCCTTGAAACATACGACTGTGTCACCGCCTTTAACAACTGGAGCAATGAAGACAAGCTGCGTCACGGCTACTTCTACTTTGAAGACGCGGCAAGAACCTGGTTTGAGAATCGGGAGTCCTCACTGCAGACCTGGGATCTTTTCCGCAGCGCATTCCTGCACACGTTCACAAGCGTCGTCCGCAGGGAAAGGGCAGCTTCTTTGCTGGAGACCCGGGTGCAGCTCCCAAACAAAAACGTCACCATTTTCACGGAAGAGATGACTCGACTTTTCCGTCAGGCTGACGCTGCGATGGCTGAAGACAAAAAAGTTCACCTGCTCATACGGGGTGTAAAACAAGAACTTTTCGCGGGACTTGTCTGCAACCCGCCCACGACGTTCGCCGAATTTGTCACCGAGGCTACGACTATTGAAAAGACACTGGACATGCAGACGAAACAGTACAACTGCTCGTTGCTGTCTGCAACCTATTCCGAAGTGCACTCACTAGCCACCGACGACTTGTGCGAAACCATCCGAGCGATCATGCGGGAGGAGTCGAGCAAGCACTGGAATAATCTAGACTATTTGCGTCCTGCTTGCAATCTTAACAAAATGATCTACTACACTCGCGAAGCTTCTCGAACATTGCAGTGCAGTCAGTGTCGGGCATTGATAACCGCCCTTGCTGATCAAACCCGAATACATCAAAATAAAAGAAGAAGCGGGCGTGGCAATATTGTGAATGTTGTGCATTCTTGGTATTTCGTTCAACGGTGTTTCATCAACTTGGTCCTTGAACAATCACACATATATATGTGTCTAACGAGCAAATGTGAAACGTTGACCAATGTGCTTTGTTTCTGAAGTTGCCATGAAGCCATTTTCATTACAGTGAATGAATTTCTGTCATTAGTCTCTTTTAATCTTTTTGACATTTTACACCTAGGGATGCAGTGGCTGCAATTAAATGAGAGCGAAATACAAAAGCATGTGCATACTTGAGTTTATGTGTGTGTTAGAATATCCTAGGTGATTCCAAATTGATCCAGATTTCTCCATTACTGCCCGATTCATGGCACTAGTGTGGTGTTTCCATGTAAAACCCTTGAACTTAAGGGGAGATGCGGGTCGAAAAACACGAGTTTTCTAAAAAATTATCTATTTTTTGTTTTCGCCTGTTTTGTTAAGACTAGTACCTCTACTGTTCTGAGAAAAAAAATCAATGTCGAGACTCAACTGGAAATGCTTTAAAATTGCGTCTAAAGAGCACAAGGTGGCTGTCAAAAGGCCGAAAGTGTGTCATCTTCGAGCACCTTGCCGCTGATAATGCGCCGCCGCTCACCATTGTCGACCGCATGAGGCGAAGAGCCGAGCCTCACTCTTCAAATAACAACGGTTTCCCGCGCTGCTGCAGCGCAAGAAATAATAAAGAGAAGCACGCTTTTGCCGCCTTCTTCAAGCGCCGCGACTGGCTTTAAATCACGTGGTACGGATCGGGAGCCGCCATTGGCCGCTGCGCGCCTGTGTGTGCTGTGAAGCCTACTTGCAGGATCCGTGTCTCGTCGAGCAGCGCAGCTGAACAACGCTTTTCTCGAGTGCTTATCCGTTATTGATGAAGAAAGCCGTAGGAAGCGCGGTCACCGGCCTGTGAAGTTTCACGCGACGCACAAATTTCGAGGACGCCGGCGCAAATCAAAGCCGAACACTCAAACCACGAAAAGATCATCTGCTGCCCAAGGCGTAGTGGCAGTGACGCCGATGCGTCCGACGAGTTTGCTGCGGCATTCGAATATGTGAGTGCCTCCCAGAAAAAGATCGGACTCTTCGAAGGCGAACAAAAATCGCAGGACGACGAGTCTTCGTTGATTGCTGATATGACAGCACTGAACATGTTGGTTTAATCGAGGGCACTCCAGTTTTGAACGTGTTCTGGAAGAGCTTGGCGTGCTCCCGTCTCATGATCTGGTTGCTCTTGGCACATCACGGGACAGCACACGCCAGAAAAAAATGTCTCAGAAACTAACAGGAGAAGCAAGGGCCCGTCGGCGTGAGCTGAAGAAAAAATCTCTTGTCGAGGAGTCAGCTCGAAAGAGCCATGAGGGCCAAACCTATGGTGCTGGCGCATTTTAATGGCAGTGGCCACTACAAGGAGGATTGTTCTTTCTTGTGTACAAATTTCGTTGCATTCAATGACATCTTTGATAAATAAACATGCAATTTTGACTTTAAAACTTGTTTTTCTCAAAACACAAATTTTGCCATTTTTGTCAATGTGCCCCTCCTTTTTCGGGTACTTCTGGTGCTCAGATCTGCATGAAATTTTTCCCAAAGTTTTTCCAAAGTACGAGAAATGCAATTATCTTGTTTAAGTTTCGATATTCTTATTATAAAATAAAACAAAGTTATGTAAACTTTTACTAGGGTAGGAGAAATATGAACTTCCAACGTTAAAATTTTTCACGTCTAGTACATATTTTGTATGGACTTCCTAATTAGTTATTTGCATTCCACACTTTATTTGAAACATTATGAACTATCAATTGTAAAAAATTATTGAAGTTTAGGTCTGAAAAGAGGGGGGGGGGCAAAATGCTTCAGTTTTTCACTTTGTCATGTTGCAGAACTAAAAGTATGCAACTTGCAAGAAAACTAATTATATATTTGAAATCAGCATAAAAAGTTCTATAAGCAGCTCAAGTTTCATTGCTCTGGGGTGAATATTAAAGAAAAAGTGTCTTCGAGTAGCATCTCCCCTTAATTTCATTTGCTGCTCAAACGAAAAGCAATACTTGAGTAACCTGTCTTGATGAAACACACAGCCCAAGTAAACAACGGGGACACAGGAAGGGAACACACACCTGTGATAATACATCCGATATTATTCCTGTGCCCCCGTTGTTTGCTTGCACTGTGTGTTTCACCATGCTTAACCAACGCGCCCAAGTTCGCTCCATTGTAACCTGTCTTGTAACCTTTTCTCTCTGCAGTTTCAGGGTCTATCACCCAGCCAGCGGCTACGGATGCCGAGAAGCCACAAAGGAGACGTCGTCACTGTTGCAACTTGTGCAGCTACGAGACTGATAATACGTCCGATATTAAGCGACACACCAGGATTCATACGAACGAACGGCCATTTCGGTGCCACCGGTGCCCAGAGGGTTTCCATAAGGCGAGCACACTGAAGAATCATTTGCGAGTCCATACGGGCGAGCGCCCATATAAATGCCATTTATGCCCCCACAGGTTCACGCAGCAGTCCTCACTGATCTCGCATGTGCGCATCCACACAGGAGAACGGCCATATCAATGCCCTTCGTGCCCCCAGACGTTTAGGCAGGGGTCATCCTTCAGAAGGCACCTTCGCGTGCATGTGCACCAGTGATAATAGCAACGCAATTTCTGCTGTATGAGCTTTTTTTTTTGTACAAGTTTTTTCAGAGCACTGTGGCATTGCTGGGTTATGTAGGACAGCATTAAAGTTTTGGGTCTAGTAGGGATAGCACAGCTCGTTATTAAAGCAGAAGCCTTGGATTATGTGAGTGATGCAAGAATTCATCATGTCATGACGTCAGCATATGACATCATCGTGACATCACGTGATGCCAAGATTTGTGACATTGTCACAAAGTCACTATGATGTCATCACATGACATCATCGCTAGGTCAGAGGTGGGCAGGTCTCAGAGGCACTGCAAAACCATGTAAGGTGCAGAGAGCTTCCGATGCCTCCGATCTCAGAGTGAGTGCAAAACCACAGAGGGTGGAAAAAGCCTTTGAGGGGAGGGGTGGACAAATACAAACGACTGTGAAGAAAGATTACTTTTGCGCCTTCGAGTCTTCTTAGGCAAATGCATATAGAGCCGCAAGTTTTTGTCAATAGAGCATCTACATACATGTAGTAGAATGTAGTAGAATGTTGTGAGAATGTTTCGTTATTTCTTAGTCCTTTGTTACAGTGTTCTTCACTAATCATTCAAATATTCTCTACTTTATAAGACCAATGAAAACCCATGTATTTGTACTGATGAGTGACCATGAAGACATAACACCATTATATACCTCCAAACTGTGTATGTGTACATTTTGTAATAATTTGGGGAGTCTTAATTGGGAATCTACATGCACATTCTTCATGCTTTGTGGCATTTCGTAAGACTGGGACGAAAGTTATTGCCATTGTGGTTTGGGCTACATTGCCATAGAATTCTCATTGTTGGACGTAGCAGTTCATATAGGGTGTGATATGATCTTACCTTAAAACATTCAAACGCTACTTTTGATGAGGACAGGGCAGACCGTTTCATGACGAGACAGGCGTCAGAATTAGCACTGGAATGTTTTAAGAATGTCTCACCAATTAGACTCGCAATGTGTTTTGATAAGCGAACGATCCTGCAATCAGTACACTGCGGAATGTCGAAGAAAAGCCGTCAAGAGTGCACACTGCATTGAAGCTCCTAACAAGTGAGAGTGGAGGGGAGTGTGCCGTATGAACTGCAGAAAGTTATGAGCAAGTCTGTGCAGGGGAGGAAAAAGGCAAAAGTTCACTTATGCTAAGAAAGCATGATTGCATGTGGGTTTTCCATATTGTCAGTGTATTTTTTTGTAGGAAAGTTGTGTGTGCAGATTGATAACTAACACGGATGGATACCTTGGTAACAGTGTCGGATCTCGGCACTGTTTTCAAGATTTTTAAAGACCGATTACCTTGGAATCGATTACTTTGAAATCTCCATCTCATGCATTGGCAATTTCTTTTAAATTTGTGAATGCAATAGATCCAATCCTGTGCCATGATTTTGTAATAACGAGTAGCCTTTTGCTGAAGGACACATTGGAACACGATCATATCGCTTTAGGCTTGCGTGGTACTTTTCTTATGCATTGCTCTTCAAATGCAAGATAACAGGCTGGTAAAAATTTGCTTTTTTTTTGCGGTATTTTACTTTTCATTAAGGACTGTGCCTTTCTTTCTACTGTGTTCCTGCTGCTTTCTGTTGTGTTTCTTGGTTATGGACAACTTGTGGTCTTTTTATTTTAAGTTCATACTTTCGTTGCCTCCAAGTTCCGTATCATTTTTATTGGCCCTTTTGCGTACAAGCACTTTGCACCGATCAACCATTTGTGATGTGATCACTGCCGTATGTTTTGTCACTGAATAAATTATATTATGTGAATATTATGAATCCTTCATATTTCATTGCTCACTCTAAACGTGTATCAAATCATTAGCATTTTATAATGGTGAATGTTGCAATGGAAGTCGAGTGATAGCACTGATTTGGTCATTTGCTATTGCCATTGTATTGTAGGCAGTTGCTGTGATGAGTTTTCTCAGTTGTAGTTTTTGTTGTAGAAATGCTGTGATCCACATAGCTTGTTTTACACACCCATAATTAACTTCACTTTAGCCAAATCAGGGTATGTGATACACTGTTTTGAAGAATTACAGGTTGTCTACGCAGGAATAACTATCTGAGACAGGCTGGCTGACATTAGGATGGGTAAACCTATCTCCGTTGCAGGCACCTCATCATCCTTGATGTTTTAGTTATGAGAGGGTTAGTCACTGACGTCAGGTCACGGGGTGTCTGTGTCGGTACTTATGATCAGCAAGAGAAAAAATATGAAGAGGCGATTGGCGTGCTCATTTCATGCCTGTGTGGATGGTGGTAGTCAAATAAGTGTTTAGAAAGAATGAACCTGTGTTGGCAAAAAATTTAACTGAACAGTATGAAGTCAAGAAGTCAGTTGGCATGTGTGATTGCTGTTGAGAATGGGCAAGGGTTATTGGAAATTACTGGAAGAGACTTTTGTTGTGAAGTGAACAGTAAAAACCTGTTATAGCATTGTAGTGTTTACATGAAAATATAGCATTGTCACGTTTACATTTTTCGTATATGCCTCATGTTTTTAAAATCACTGACACACTAATATTTGCAAAAGGTGCATGCCTTAAATATTTCTTTAAAAGCATAATTTGTTTGAACTGCTTTACGCAACAGATTTATTCTTGCTGTGTGTATTGCTGCGTCTCTCTAAATAGACAACCCCTGCTGAGGTATAAAACTACAAATTTTATTTTGTGTTTGGTTTAACCCACTTTCCAATTAGTTGGCGAAATAAAAATCTTGGAAGTTCATGCAATGTTTGAAGGTGTCCCTAAGAAGAAAGAAACAAAACAAAGGGCTAGGACAACTACTAGAAGCCTCGTATGTGGAGGAAAGGATAGTTTAAAACTGTGATTTAAATAAATTTATTTAAATCACAGTTTTCCGAGCTATAACTCCTCGGACTTTCAATTTCTTCTACAGCCAAAGGCAGCTGGCTTGTTTTGGGTGTAACTGTCATCGAAATGTTTCTTTTCTCGTGCGTCTGCGCGCCCGTAGGGACAGTCTGAACAGTGGATGGAGCACTGCCCAAGATAGTGCGCGAAAAGCAAATTACGTGCGCAGCCAAAAGCTAACTATGCACGTATGCACAAATATCTGGTGGAAAAGGGCGGAACATTCCTTCTCTCTTCTTGGCTACTTCCACGATCATAAGTGAACTGCGGTGTTCTAGCGCTGCAATGAAACCGAAACCAAAACTATAAAAATTGATGCGTCGTTACCTTGTTTCCTTTTGATTCTCGACTCTGTGGCAGGCTGTGACAAGTTTCCTAACTGCTTCATAAACCTGCTGTTTCAGCTGGTAAACGGTGCCACCGTTGTGCAGTCGCTTATTTTCTTCATGAATTTCTTTCATGAACTTTTTCTTTACACGTTTCTTGGTTAAAGAAAAGAATTCAATAATATGTAAACTTTATGGCCGTTTATGCCAAGCAACATAAGTAGTGCTGTAAGAATACATCAGAAATAATTGGATCTGCAAAGCGCGACCAACGGTGCGTTTGGCGCGCGCTCAGCCGATACGATGACAAGCCGAGCCTGCGGCCAAGCTAAGCCAAAACGTTCTGTAAGGTACATTGGTACATTCGACAGTTCGTTTGAGAGCGCCCTGACTGTATTTGAAACTGTTGAATTCAACAGCTTTAAACCTTTTCAACGAGAACAAGCAGGTATGCAAGTCATCTTGCTCCTTCCTGATCATGTTTTGACCCGATAATGTTAGTAGCAATGGTTAGTTGCTATTTTACACACTTTTTTCAGCGCCTGCGGAGCGCTCGAAAACGACCTGTCGAATGTACTACCATAAGAGTCAGTTCTGTCAGGCACTGGTTCTGTGCACGACCTCCGCTTGTGGTTCTGTGTTGGTCCGTGTGTGTTGGGATCCCTTCTGTGTTCGCCGCTTTAGCGCGCGCTTTGTCAAATCTCGATGTTTCACGTAAGCCTGCTTTCACTGTGTTTGTTTGGTCTAGTGTGCTTGCGCGACGACAACGCGAAGACTGTGTTCAGCGTGCACCAGATTAAGAAGTTCTCAGCCATAAATGTCTTGGATTTCGACTCTACGAAGTGGCACCAGGAGTAAGGGCAAGACGGGCAACAAGGTTACATCAAGGCCCGTGTGCTCCGATTGTTTGGCGAGTTGAGTGTGCATGGTATTTACTCCTATTTAGTATTTGTGTGATGTCACCTTTCTTTTTGTATTCAAACTTGGGACGAAGCCGAAAGGCCTGGGAAACAAGTCCCTCGTCCTCTGTCTCCGGTATTTGTATTTGATGACAGCGAGCCCAGCGACGCCTCAATTGCAAGTCCACGCGCTCTAATAGAGGTTGAATGATTGAGCGCATATATTATTGCAGTTTGTTTTTGTGTTTGTCAGTACGCACAAAAGAACATAGCATAGATTAGAGGTGAAGTGACGGGCGCCCTGCTCGTGAGTGCAGTTGGAGTCTCGTAAACCCTTTGCAAGTATGTAGTACAACGTGCGTGTTGAGCCGAAAACGCGTTTATCGCCTCATAATAAAACGCTCTAGTCAATGCTGTTTATGTGTTGTAGTGCGCGCCAATCGGCTTATCATACTTGTTCGACATAACGTCGCAAGAACCACATGAAGGCCACATGATAATTCATTATACAAAATGTTTATAGCATATTTACTACACTGGCGTGATTTAATAATCCTGTTGGCTTAATTGCATAAGCATGTAACATGCAGCATGTGTGTTATACCCAACTCATTGCAACCTGACTGCTGTGTTTGGTTTGCAACGGTATGGAATGTAGGCTGCCTTTACTGCAGACTTACATATTACTGATTGCCTCATCGTGAATCTACCCTAGCTTAATTTACTTCATGCCATCCTTAAGTTGAGATGTAGTGGCATGCTCTAGGTATGATAGTCACACCACCATCGTGAAAAAGAGCATGTTACAGATTGTAAGTGATTATTGAGTTTGCTGTAATTTAAGGACGAGTTTGCAGTTCATTCTTGGCGACAGCTCAAAGAACGCAGGACGCAAGCGTGTAAACGGAATAAGGCCGCTGCTTAATTTTTTTTTTTCATTTTGCCCCTTTCTTTTTCTTCCTTTGTTGCCGCAACATTTTGCCGATATACTGTTTTCTTTCACACAATCAGCCACAGTTGGGTGTCTAACATTTCACTCAGTTTTTGCTATAGCTGAGCTCCTGCAACATTGTGAACGTATCCGGTGAATGAAGGTACAGATAATTTCTCACTGTGCCCCTGCTTTCTACCCATTGCTTCAAAAGTAAACTTTAATTAAAGATGTGTTACTGTTTTCTGATTTCATGGCTCTGTTTATTTACAGAATTTTTCAGACACTTCCTCAAGTTTGGATACGGCAGTCCAGAAGAAATTGACGCAAGACATAGTTGCATTGGCAAAATCGTCGCCCGCAAGACATCATCAAGGGCCCGAGGAAGCATTTGTAGTTTTGATTATGAGAATATATTTGAACATATGCCTCATTAATCCACTGTGATTATCATTGCAGGGGCGCTGCCACATTGTGGGCCTTCCGCATGACGACAAGGCAGCCATAAAACACTTATGCAAGACTAATTCTAACGGGGTAATGGCTGAGAAATAGGCAAATATGTACAGAACTAATACATTACCAATAGGCAAATACAAAACCAATACAATGCCAGTAGGCAAATACAAATACAAAACCAATAGGCCAATATAGTTCCATTTGGCTAATAGAGAACCAATATAGTTCCAATAAGCTGATACAGAACCAATAGCCAAATATTGTTCTAATATGCCTATACAGAACCACTAGACCAATAGGTGTCAATAACCCAATAGGCTATTGGTTTTTCTATTCGGAATTTTCGCTAGGGATTCGAAGGAGATTTTAGTTCTGGGCTCTTGAGCTTCAAACAAGGACCATTCGACATCGCCCCATCATCTGTAGCAACAATGCCTTCGGCACTGGCTGTGCCTCGGTGGTCTTTCCTTCCAGCGTTGCAACTTGTCTGGACACTTTTGCGAGGATATCTCTGGAGGATGGCATTCGCTGTAGATAGTGGTCGTTGCACGCTTAGCAGAAAATTCCTTTGCAGCAGTTTGGCACGCTGGTCTTCATCAAAGTTTGCATGCTGGCCATGCAAAACACTTGCACAACGAAGAATGCGTGTGGGCTCAGACAGGCTCTGGAGCGTGGTTGCGATTCGACATTGCAGCGTCTGCCATGCTGTTACCGCAATCTGCAGTCCTTTGGTAACGAGAACAAAATGTGGCCGCGCTGGTGGTTCCGTACTGCATCCGTTTGCCTGAGCGCCACCATAGGTGCACCCTACGCCGAAGTCGGTAGTCTTTGAAAGGTATTTTGCTGCTTCAGTCACGCTGGTCGCCGTTGCCAGTTATATTTGATGTCATGATGTTTCGTTTCTTTGCATGAGTATGCGACATGAAAAGTACTACCGCACCATCTTGTTGTGTACCCTTGCTAAGTATGTTTTAGACCTTTGGCGCAGATGTGTAGCTCAGCATTGAAGTGTGATTTCAGAAAATAGCTCTTGTAAAAGGTGCATGGTTAGCATGCATGAGATAAAGAAACTTTTATTATTCTTTTTTTTATTTTAGTGATACAGGTGTAGTAAATACTCTGAACACAAATAACTGCCATAAAATCACAAACTGGTTTTAATATAAGCAGGCCTAGCTTACAAATATAATTCACTTCTTAAATGCATTTTGTATAGCAGCAAGGCCTGCTTTACTTCTGATATTGTTTACTGTTGCTAATATCTTATTCCCCTCTTTATCTCCTTAGGTACGTGCCACCGAATATCAAAGGATTCTGAGGCCACTTGGATTTATTTTGTCGTGTCATGAACATATGCTTTCTATCTTTTTTGAAGATTTCATATAGTTTTTTATTTATGGCAGTATTTTATTATCATATCACATCCTTGCAACTGATGCTCTGAGTGCTTTTCTTTCCCACGATATGATTTCATCTTTATCTGTGATGCTCATGTATTTGTGATCTCTCGGTTCTAGCACATTCACTTTCTTCAACCTCTTTTTAATGACTCTGCTTTTTAGGTTCTCCAAAAGAGTGGAGTTGATTGCTCTTGAAAGTTGAAGTACTGCAGGCATTATTTATGATTAATACAAGTGTATGATTAAAAAAGTTACTGAAAAGTGGTCTTTGATTCTGATGGTTAGTATTGAGGGGACTGTCTACCGCTGGGAAAAATTTTTCTGATTGTGCTGAAAATGAGAAGATCGTTCGTCAACTTGGCGGCAACGAGCATGCTTTTGCCCCATAGAAAAGGAATTATATTTTTAATTTGATGTTGAAAATCGTGAAAGAATGACCGCTAGCGTCATCCAACAGCGATGTGGTTCAATCTACTGGTAGGACAAGAAATCCTCGCAGGTAGACTCATTTCGCATAAAAACAAACATTTTTAACTTGAAATTGTATTTTACGCACTTGAGGCACCTTTCGGTTGCGTCAGAGATTAATTTTTTGCTTTTTTTTTTCTCGCGCATCCAGAAAGGCGCCCGGTGGCGCTGCTGCGGCGCCGTCTTCGATTCCGTCTTCTTCAACTTCAGTACAGTACGACCAGCGCGGAGGGCCCTGCAGGCCCTCCGCGCTGGTCGTACTGTGCTGCTGCATTGTTGTTAGGATGCCTCACATTTGCTGTGCTGTGAAGACGTGCATTTATCGTATCTTTTTGATGACTCAACTTGGCTTGGATTGCGGCAGCAGTGCTAAAATAAACGCATAGAATGCGATTGCAGCAAAACAAGTGTTCTGTTATCGTATAATAAGGCTTCATTTAACCGCTAGCGTGCTGAAAGACACTGTTGCATTCATTGCATTCGTGTTTAGCGAAAATATAGTAATCTTACAGAAATCAAATGTGCATTTGGTTTTAATTTTTACTGGCACTACAATCGTCATCGCGTCCACCAACCAGTGTTGTGGTCATGTTTCACGCCAGTGGAAGAAGAGTGAACGCAGATCGAAAAATTCTGTTTTAGAAATTTCTACTCACTTTCCAGAGAAACCGCTGGAAGGTTGGACACATGAGACGGTACGCTTTCTATTGCGGTACAAAACAGAAAAGCGATGAAGGACAGTAGACAGTCCCTTTAAAGTTCTGTCTTTTTATGCTTTTCTTGATATTTAGTGCCCCTTTAAAATATTCATCCCCTTGCTCTAGGAACCTTAGCACTGAGGAAATAAGTGCTTATTTTGTTCTACATTGTGTTGTTCAGACTAGCATACATTCGTGTTTACTGTACTATTTAGGGCATTCTCATATGTATAAAGGCATGTTGAAAAATATTAAGATATTGAGGCAAGAGTACTGGGCAAGAAATTACCATTGTAATCCAAGTAGCAATGTGTTTCATTAACTTGGTCCTTTCTTTTTTTTGACATTTTGTTACTACGAAAGCGGTGGCTGTATTTCAATAAGGGTCATATACAAAAGCACTCGTGTCCTTGTGTTTGTGTACACATTGAAAAAATCGTAGGTGGTTCCAAACAAATCCAGATTTTCGTACTTCGGCCCAGGTTCATGACAGTACTGTGGTGTTGCCACGTAAAACCCTTTGAACTTGAATTCATTTTCTGTTAAAATGAAAGGCAGTACTTGAGTAACTGGTCTTGTAACCTTTCTGTGTGCAGCTTCAGGGTCAATCACCCAGCCAGAGAGCGGGTATACTGAGAAGCCGCATCATGGTCGCCATCACCGTTGCCCCTTCTGCAGCTACGAGACTGATATTGCGACCAGTATTAAGCGACACGTGAGGATTCATACGGGCGAGCGGCCATTTAAATGCCACCTGTGTCTCCAAGCCTTCAGACAAAAGACTGCATTGAAGGATCACCTGCGCACCCACACAGGAGAGCGACCGTATACGTGTCACCTGTGCCCCTCAAGCTTCTCACATAAGTCTTCGTTGAACGGTCACCTGCTTACTCACACAGGCAAGCGACCACACAAGTGCCACCTGTGTCCCCAGAGCTTCTCACTGAAGTGCTCACTGATCACGCATGCGCGCATTCACACTGGTGAACGGCCATATCAATGCCCTTCGTGCACCCAGACGTTTAGGCAGAGGTCAACCTTCAAAAGGCACCTTCGTGTGCATGTGCAACAGTGATAATAGCAACGCAATTTCTACTGTATGTGCTTTTTTTTTTTTTTGGTGGAGGTTACTTCAGAGCACTGTGGCATTGCTGTGTTATGTTCGACAGCATTAAAGTTTAGGGTCTAGTAGGGATAGCACAGCTTCGTTATTAAAGGAAAAGCCGTGGATTAAGTGAGTGATGCAAAAATTCATCATATCGTGACAGCATATGACGTCTTTGTGACATCACATGATGCCAAAATTTGTGACGCCGTCATCAAGTCACTATGGCGTCACATGATGACGTCATCACATGACATCATCGCTAGGTCAGAGGTGGGCAGATCTCAGAGGCACTGCAAAACCATGTAAGGTGCAGAGAGCTTCTGATGTTTCCGATCTCAGAGTCAGTGCAAAACCACATAGGGTGGAAAAAGCCTTTGAGGTCAGATACAAACGACAGTGAAGAAAGATTACTTTTGTGCCTTCGAGGCATCTTAGGCAAATGCATATAGAGCCGTAAGTTTTTGTCAATAGAGTATCTATATACATGTAGTAGAATGTAATAGAATGTTTTGTTATTTCTTAGTTCTTTGTTACAGTGTTCTTCACTAATCATTCAAATATTCTCTATTTTATAAGACCAAAGAAAACCCATGTATTTGTACTGATGAGTGACCATGAAGACATAACACCAATATATACCACCAAACTGTGTATGTGTACATTTTGTAATAATGTTGGGAGTCTGAATTGGGAATCTACATGCACATTCTTGATGCTTTGTGGCATTTCGTAAGACTGGGACGAAAGTTCTTGCAATTGTAGTTACAGGTATACTGCCATACCTTGCTTAGAATATTCCAGCGCTAGTTTTGATGAGGACAGGAGAATTTGACAACAAGACATTGGCTCGCGATGCTGGGCTGTACGCCGGTGCAGTATGCGATCCTGAAACTACCACTGAGATGCGACCGCGTAAGCGAAGCAGGGTACCGGGCGAAGCGCAGTTTGGCGAAAACGGAACCTTTGAACCACGCGCGCCGTTCCCCATGGCAACGCCACAGAGGTTCTTTTTTCCATGAATCAAACGGAAACGAATAAGCAGCATTTTATTACGTCTTTTGATGCACGGAAGGTTCCTTTTTATTGCTTTTTATTGCTTTTTTTTATAGTGGAGTTGATTGCTCTTGAAAGTTGAAGTATTGCAGGCATTATTTGTGATTAATACAAGTGTATGATTAAAAACGTTACTGAAAAGTGGTCTTTGATTCTGATGGTTAGTATTAAAGGGACTGTCTACCGCTTGGAAACGTTTTTCTGATTGTGCTGAAAATGAGAAGATCACATCGGCCGCAACGACCATGCTTTTGCCCCATAAAAAAGGAATTATATTTTTAATTTGACGTTGAAAATCGTAAAGGATGACCACTAGTGTCACCCAACGGCGATGTGGTTCAATCTAGTGGTAGGACAAGAAATCCTCGCAGGTAGACTCATTTTGCATAAAAGCAAACATGCATAACTTGAAATTGTACTTTACTCACTTGAGGCACCTTTCGGTTGCATCGGAGAGTAATTTATTGCTTTTTTTTTCTGACGCATCCAAAAAGGCGCCCAGTGGAGCTACTGCGGCGCCGTCTTCTATTCCGTCTTCTTTAACTTCAGCACAGTAAGACCAGCGCGGCTGGTCGTACTGTGCTGCTGCATTGTCGTTAGGATGTGTCACATGTGCTGTGCTGTGAAGACGTGCATTTATCTTATCTTTTTGATGACTCAACTTGGCTTGGATTGCGGCAGCAGTGCTAAAATAAATGCATAGAATGCGATTGCAGCAAAACAAGTGTTCTGTTATCGTATAATAAGGCTTCATTAACTACTAGCGCGCTGAAAGAGACTTTTGCATTCATTGCATTTGTGTTCAGCGAAAATAAAGTAATCCTACAGAAATCACATGTGCATTTGGTTTTAATTTTTACTGGCACTACAATCGTCATCGCGTCCACCAACCAGTGTTGTGGGCATGTTTCACGCCAAAAAAAGTGTAATTACATTTTTTTTTTCGAGTTTCAGTTTAGTTTTTTAGTAGGAAAGTTCTTTGCTGATCGGAATTTCAACAGGGATGCCTTGGTAATTCTTCTGCAGCCAGGCATTACTATTAAGTTTTTAAGAACATTAAAAAAAAATACACCATCTCCCACTAAAGGGAACCATGTGTGGATGCGAAGCAGCGGGGAGATGGTTCGCTTGAGCGGGAGATGGTGTAATTTTTTTGGGAGCTGGCTCGCCAGGTTCTTAAGCTGGGGCGAAGTCCTGTGCCGTAAGCTGCATCCATCCATTCAGAGCGTCGTGGAACGCGAAGAGGAACGCCACGCGCGTCGTGTCGTCCCTCTAGCCTGGCTGTTAATTCTCACAGGGCGAGCGGCGAACGCGGTCGACAGGCGCGCGAGAGGGAGGAGCGTAGGAGAGAAGAGGGAGTAGGTGCATGCGAAGTGAGTGTGGACGCCACCACTGGACACAGCCCCGAGCAAAAGCTGCTTCGCATCTAAAAGTGTGCATGCACAAATGTGAGTTCTCATTTTCTTATGCTAATGGGATATTTTTCTCCTGCCTTGGCCATTCTGTTTGAATTTGTAATTGGAATGGATGCCACCAATCCTGTTTTGTGACCTTGCCATTAACATATTGCCTTTTGCTAACAAACACATTGGACTAATGTCGTATAACTTCAGGTTCACTTAATGTTTGTAATATGTCTCGCTCTCAAGGTTCAGTTGAATTATGTGGTTGATATTTACCCATTGATTTGTGAAATGGCGCATTTTGTTCCTGACTGTCTTCGTTACCTCTAAATTTGCAACTGGTGCCTTCTGTTTTGTTCCTTGCCAAATGATGATATGTAATCTTTTCTCATTTCACGCTGACACTTTTGCCACCTCTATGTTCTGTACATGCAAGCTTTCTTGAAGCTCGTTTTTTTTATTTCCTAATATTTTTACCAACTTATTGAACACAAGCAGTTCGCACCATTTAAGCATTTAACGATTTGTGACATGATTAGTTCTGGAAGTACGTTTTGTTGCGCCAAGTGGGTTACCATGCTTTGTGAATATTTTGTATTCTTGGTACTTCATTGCTCGCACTAAAGGTATCTAAGACCATTAGCGTATTAAGCCTAGCGTTACATTGCAAGTTGAGCGATAGAATATGCTCAGTCAATTGTTACTGCCATATAATGTGGTTTCATTTCTGTATTATCATTAATGATCACTGAAAAATTGTCTGTGATTCTGGTATGTGTTTTTAAAAATTCTCTTTGTACAGTTTTCTTCTCATTGTTGTTTTTTAAATGTAGGCATTGCCCCTGTTTTCAACTTTTCTGTTGAAGAGATATTATGTTGATCTTTCTCAGTTATCATAATTTATGTTTAGTAGCATACATTCTGGTATGCTGTAATTTAAGGCATGCTAATATGTGTAAAGGGATGTCACAATATATTAAGATATTGAAACAAGACAATTGAGTGCAAGAGGTAATGCTGAATACATTTTCGTAGGAACAATGAAAATGTGAATAATAAAAACTTTCTTTAGCAACTGCATATCTATTAATATCTAATAAATATAAAAGGTTGACCAGGGATGCTTTGTGTCTGAAATTGTCTTCAAGCTTTTTTCACTCCATTTCATTTATTTGACTGTTCATAACTGCAGCTACAGTAGTGGCATTGCACTAGGGGCAAAATACCTAAACACCAGTGTACTTGGATTTATGCACACCTTAGAAAAAACCTGGGTGGCATAATGTTAACCCAGAGTATCCCACTCTAGTATGAGTCATAATTGTAGAGTGGTGTTGCCACGTAAAACCCTAAACTGAGAATTCATATTCTATTAGAATGAAAAGCAATACTTGAGTAAGCTCTCTCGTTTTCTTTGTGCAGCTTTGGGGTTTTCTATCTCTCCTGCAACTACGGATGCCGACAAGTCACATCGGGGACGCCGTCACCGCTGTAAGGTGTGCGGCTACGAGGCTGATTTTTTGTCCTATATGAAACGGCACACTAGGGTTCATACAGGCGAGAGGCCATTTAAATGCCACGTGTGCCCTCGGGACTTCTCACGAAAATCTACATTGAACGATCACCTGCGGACCCACACAGGAGATCGACCACATAGGTGCCACTTGTGCCCCCGAAGCTTCTCACAAAAGACCACATTGAACGTCCACCTGGGCACGCACACAGGAGAGCGACGGAAGAAATGCCACCTGTGCCCCAAGAGCTTTTCAAAAAATTTCGACCTGAAGAAGCATGTGCGCACCCACACAGGCAACCGGCCATTTCAGTGCCCTTCATGCCCCCAGAAATTTCCGCGTAGTGCAGAGCTCAAGAGACATCTGCGTCGCTATGAACGCCAGTGACAACTTCAGCATAATTTCAACCGTGCAAGCTTTTTCTTTGTGAATGTGCATTTGACTTTTCCAGAGCACTGGGAATTGCCGAATTATGTGGGACACTAAAGCCGCTTTAGTACTGATAGCACGGCTTTGTTTTTCTCACTAGGGCGTCTATGCTCGTGCAGTAAAATGTGATGAGAATGTTTTATTATTTTTTAGTACTTCCTTACAGTGTTCTTAACTGACCAGATGAATGTTCTGTATGTTATAATGTCAATGAAAAACCATGTCTTCATACTGTTATGGATGGGGCTAATTTTTTGTCGCAGTAGAAACAACACATGACAGTTCATAAAGGCGAGCAGCCTTTGAAATGCGACCTGTGCCCCAAGAGCTTTGCGCTGACTCCACACTGAAGAAGCACCTGCACACCCACACAGGAGAGCGACCGAACAAATGTCACCTGTTCCCACGTGTAATTAGAGCCTGTCAAAAATGATACGACATTGAAATATAATGACAGATTCCAGCATCCTTTTCACCTTGTGAGTAGGATTTATAGGTTTAAATCATACTTAAAAGTAACAAGAACCAGTACGTGGCGCGGCCTAGCGCAAGAGCCTTGAAGCTGGCATGGAGTCGATCACTTTTTGCTGTACGTAGTCTGATGCTGTCATGTGTGCCATAATTAGTCCTGAAATTTAGAGTATGTATATTATTATCTATCCCCACTCTATCTTGTGCTGCTTACGAGGTAAAAGGAGTTGTACGGTGAGAAGCGGCGCTGCCTTCGCAATAACCTGTGGAACATGTCGAGCCGCGGCGCATGTGCAAAGAGTGGATGCATGCGCGGCAAACCGCCACGCTCGAACACGAACCGTTCTCGCTCTCACTGTTTCCAGCATGGGTTGTCACTTGTGTTTACGACTTCATATTCGCCGCAGATTGAAAAATTCTTATTACGAATGTTTCACAGCTTTTTCCACGTTACCGTTCCGTGATTAGACACCCTCACCGGTAAGCTTTCCGTTGCGCTAACGAAAATGGGCACCATAAAAATTGGTTGTCGGTCCCTTTAAGCTTCTCAAAAAGGTCCACCCTGAAGTATCATGTGCGCATCCACTCAAGCAAATGGTCATATCAACGCCCTTCATGCCTCCAGACGTTTAGGTTTAGTGCAAACCTCAGACTACACATATGTCAGCATGGAGACCAGTGACCATTTCAACGGAATTTCTACTGTACGAGCTTGTAAGGGCACATTTGACTTGTTCCCAGAGCACTGTGGAATTGCCAGGTTATTCAAGCCCAGCTATTAGTACTGATAGAATGGCTTCATTCTGATTAGAGCATTTATATGGATGCTGTAATGTGTGGCGAGAATGCTTTATTATTTTTTTGTGCCCCTGGTCGATCAAAAACCCATGTATTTGTGCTGATGGGCAACCATGATGACGTGCTGTAGGTGTACATTTTGTAATAATTTCGGGAGTCTGAATTGGGGAATCTACGTACATGTGCTTCTAAAAATTGTGACGAGGTTGTGAAATTGGCTCATTTAATTGCTCAAAAGGACTGGAATGTTACTGCTGATTGCATACTCTGCCTTTGCTTCTCCCACATCTGTATGACAGGTGCCTTCTGTAGGGTTGCTTGGTGAATGAGACGATGTGGTTTTTACATTTTAGACTCATACCTTTGTTGCCTCTGTGTTCTGTACATGTAAGCTTTATTCGGAGCTTTCTCTTGTCCGTTATTACTATGTTTAGCCTTTCTGATTGTACTCTTGCATACAAGCACATTGCACCAAATAAGCATTTAACCATTTGTCACATTATCGCTTCTAATATCTGCATAAAACACTGTATATTGTGAATGTTGTGCATTCTTGGTATTTCAGTCAAAGATGTTTCATCAACTTGGTCCTTGAACAATCACACATATATATGTGTCTAACGAGCAAATGTGAAATGTTGACCAATGCGCTTTGTTTCTGAAGTTGCCATAAAGCCATTTTCATAACAGTCAACTAATTTGTGTCAGTCAGTACTAGTCTCTTTTAATCTTTTCGACATTTTACACCTAGGGATGCAGCGGCTGCAATTAAATGAGGGTGAAATACAAAAGCACGGTGCATACTTGCATTTATGTGTGTGTTAGAATAACCTAGGTGGTTCCAAATTGATCCAAATTTCTCCATTACTGCCTGATTCATGACAGTAGTGTGGTGTTTCCGTGTAAAACCCTTGAACTTAATTTAATTTGCTGCTCAAACGAAAAGCAATACTTGAGTAACCTGTCTTGTAACCTTTTCTGTCTGCAGCTTCAGGGTCTATCACCCAGCCAGCGGCTATGGATACGGAGAAGCCACAAAAGAGACGCCGTCACTGTTGCAACTTGTGCAGCTACGAGACTGATAATAAGTCCAGTATTAAGCGACACTCCAGGATTCATACGAACGAACGGCCATTTCGGTGCCACCGGTGCCCAGAGGGTTTCCATGACGGGAGCACACTGAAGAATCACTTGCGAATCCACACGGGTGAGCGCCCGTATAAATGCCATTTATGCCCCCAAACCTTCACGCAGCAGTCCTCACTGATAACGCATGTGCGCATCCACACTGGAGAGCGGCCATATCAATGCCCCTCGTGCCCCCAGACGTTTAGGCAGGGGTCGCACCTCAGAAGGCACCTTCGTGTGCATGTACGCCAGTGATAACAGCAATGCAATTTCTAATGTATGTGCTTTTTTTTTTTGGCGCAGGTTTCTTCAGAGCACTGTGGCATTGCTGGGTTATGTAGGACAGCATTAAAGTTTAGGGTCTAGTAGGGATAGCACAGCTTCGTTATTAAAGCAAAAGCCTTGGATTACGTGAGTGATCATATCGTGACATCAGCATATGACGTCATTGTGACATCGCGGGATGCCAAGATTTGTGACGCCGTCATCAAGTCACCATGGCGTCACATGATGACATCATCACATGACATCATCGCTAGGTCAGAGGTGGGCCGATCTCAGAGGCACTGCAAAACCACGTAAGGTGCAGAGAGCATCCAGTGCCTCCAATCTCAGAGTCAGTGCAAAACCACATAGGGTGGAGAAAGCCTTTGAGGGGTGGACAAATACAAACGACTGTGTAGAAAGATGACTTTCGTGCCTTCGAGTCGTCTTAGGCAAATGCATACAGAGCTGTGTAAATTTTTGTCAATATAGCATCTGTATACATGTAGTACAAACATTCTCACTACATTCTATGACATCCTACTTAGAATGTAATAGAATGCAGTTAGAATTTTTCGTTATTTCTTAGTGCTTTGTTACTGTGTTCTTTACTAATCATTTGAATATTTTCTATTCTATAAGACCAGTGAAAACGCATGTGTTTGTACTGATGAGTGACCATGAAGACATAACACCATTATATACCTCCAAACTGTGTATGTGTACATTTTGTAATAATTTTGGGAGTCTGAATTGGAAATCTACATGCACATTCTTCATGCTTTGTGGCATTTCGTAAGACTGGGACGAAAGTTATTGCCATTGTGGTTTGGGCTACATTGCCATAGAATTCTCATTGTTGGACGTAGCAGTTCATATAGGGTGTGATATGATCTTACCTTAAAACATTCAAGCGCTACTTTTGATGAGGACAGGGCAGACCATTTCATGACGGGACAGGCATCAAAATTAGCTCTGGAATATTTTAAGAATGTCTCGTCAATTAGACTCGCAATGTGTTCTGATAAGCGAGCGATCCTGCAATCAGTACTCTGGGGAATGTCGAAGAAAAGCCGTCAAGAGTGCACACTGCATTGAAGCTCCTAACAAGTGAGAGTGGAGGGGAGTGTGCCGTATGAACTGCAGAAAGTTATGAGCAAGTCTGTGCAGGGGAGGAAAAAGGCAAAACTTCACTTTGCTAAGAAAGCATGATTGCATGTGGGTTTTCCATATTGTCAGTGTATTTTTTTGTAGGAAAGTTGTGTGTGCAGATTCATAACTAACATGGATGCCTTGTAACAGTGTCGGATCTCAGCACAATTTTCAAGATTTTGAAGAACCGACTACCTTGGAATTTATTACCTTGAAATCTCCATGTCATGCATTGGCAATTTCTTTTAAATTTGTGAATGCAATAGATCCAATCCTGTTCCATGGTTTTGTAATAATGAGTACCCTTTTGCTGAAGGACACGTTGGAACACGACCATATCGTTTTAGGCTTGCGTACTATTTTTCTTATGCGTTGCTCTTCAAATGTAAGTTAACAGCCTGGTAAAAATTTACTTTCTTTTTGCGTCATGTTACTTTTCATTAAGGACTGTGCTTTTCTTTCTACTGTGTTCCTGCTGTTTTCTGTTGAGTTTGTTGGTGAAGGACAAATTGTGGTCTTTTTATTATAGGGTCATACTTTCCTTGCCTCCAAGTTCCGTATCATTTGTATTGGTCCCTTTTGCATACAGGCACTTTGCACCGATCAACCATTTCTGATGTGATCACTGCCATATGTTTTTCACACTGAATAAATTATAGTGTTTTGTGAATATTATGAATCCTTGATATTTCAATGCTCACGCTAAATGTGTATCAGATCATTAGTATTTTATAATGCAGAATGTTACAATGGAAGTCGAGTGATAGCACTGATTTGGTCATTTGCTATTGCCATTGTATTGTAGGCAGTTGCATTGATGAGTTTTCTTCATTTATAGTCTTTGTTGTAGAAATGCTGTGATCCGCATAGCTTGTTTTACACACCCATAATTAACTTTACTTTAGTCAAATCAGGGTATGAGATACACTGTCTTGAAGAATTACAGGTTGTCTACGCAGGAATAACTATCTGAGACAGGCTGGCTGACATTAGGATGGGTAAACCTATCTCCTGTCGCAGGCACCTCATCATCCTTGATGTTTTAGTTATGAGAAGGTTAGTCATTGATGTCACAACACGGGGTATCGGTGTCGGTACTTGTAATCTGCAAAAGAAAAAAAAAAACTGAAGAGGGGATTGGCCTGGTCATTTCATGCCTGTGTGGATCGTAGTAGGGAAACAAGGGTTTAGAAAAAATCACAGCATATCCACGGGGTGAATGATGATGAGTGGGGCGAAACTCCGGAGGGAATCATCGGTAAACCGTGAAACTCTTCCGTGAAATTCGCCCAGTACATCATATAAAGAGTGTGAAACACCGTGTATATATTAAACATCAAACTTTTATTGTACTGTTGGTTTACGTGGTCCCTTGATTATCCCCGCTTTGTGATAAATGAAATGCAGGGAAAGTGTCCTGTGCCCTGTGAGAATTAACAGCAAGCTTAGAGGGAAGACACGACGCGCTCCTCTTCGTGTTCCATGATGCGAGGTCGGTAGCATGCCCAACGAAAGCCAACAGAACACAATCGTGCAAGTGCTCCGGCTTCGCATCGCCTCATGGTCCCATTTAGCCAAACATCTTGCTCAAGGTGTGCTTTGTGTTTTTCGTAGAAATATTTTCTTTATCTTGTACATTAAGACTAAAAGTTTAAAGCTCACTAGAGTATATTGCCCGCAAAGTATGTCTTTTAGTGTGATTAAATCAAGGAACACTACAATGTCTTGTAAATTATGATTTGATATCTACTGAATTGCTCATCTAGTGAGCAATTCATTAAACTAGAGCTTGCTACATACTACTACTACTACAGAGGGAGCGACCTACACCCTAAGGGGCTTCGCCCCTAAAAAAGTCACGCCATATCCACGAAGTGAATGATGATGAGTGGGCGAAGCTCCGGACGTAATCTGGTAAACCGTCAATCCCCGTAAATTTTGCCCACTCGATCATCATACAAAGACCTGAGACACAAACGCGGGGGTCCTCATATATGACGTTAAGCTCAGGGGAGCGTTTGTTGTCGGTGTTGCTGTTTTGCTTTTCGAGGGTGAGAGCGCGTTCACGATCGTTTTCATCCATGGCAGAAAGAGAATGTGTGGTCTGGAACGCGCTTATACTTCATGGTCATCAGTGTTATCGTCGTCGTTATCACGTGTAGTGGGTGCATTCCACTATTACTACTATACTGGAACGCGCTTATTCTTCATGGTCATCAATTGTCATCGTCATCTTTATCACATGGGGTGGATACATCCCACTATACGTCGCTACCTACTACTACATACTACAAAGGAGGCACAGGCCCACACCTTGAGGAGCTTTGCCCCTAAAAATGAACCTTTGGTGGCAAAAGATTAAATGGAACAATATGAAATCAAGTAGTCTGTTCTTGGTATGTTTGATTGCTCTTGAGAACGGGCAAGAGGCTTTTGTTGTGAACAGTCAGAACCTGTTATAGCATTGTAGTGTTTACATGGGAATATGCCTCATATTTTTGAAATCACTAACGCACTAATATTTGCAAAAGGTGCATGCTTTAAATATTTTTTTAAAAGCATGATAATTTGTTTGAACTGCTTTATGCAACAGATTTATTTTTGTGGTGTGTATTGATGTGTGTGTCTAAATAGACAACCCCTGCTGAGGTATAAAACTACAAATTTTATTTTGTGTTTGGTTTAACCCACTTTCCAATTAGTTGGCAAAATAAAAATCTTGAAGTTCATGCAATGTTTGAAGCAGTTCCTAAGAAGAAAAAAAAAAAAAAAACAAAGGGCTAGGACAACTACTGGAAGCCTCGTATGCGGAACAAAGGATAGTTTATTTAAATCACAGTTTTCCGAGCTAAGCTTCTTCGGACATTCAATTTCTTCTACAGCCAGTGGCAGCTGGCTTCACTTGGTCGAACTGTCGTCGAAATGTTTCTTTTCTCGTGCGTTTGCGCGCCCGTAGGGACAGTCTGAACAGTGGATGGAGCACTGCCAAAGACAGTGTGCGAAGAGCGAATTGCGTGAGAGCAGCCGAAAGCTAATATGCATGTATGCACAAATATCTGGTGGGGAAGGAGTGAACATTCCTTCTCTCTTCTTGGCAACTCACATGGTCATAAGTGAACTGCAGAATTTTAGCGCTGCAATGAAACCGAAACCAAAACTTTAAAAATTGATGCGTCGTCGCGTTGTTTCCTTTGGATCTTCGACTCTATGTGGCAGCTGTGACAAGTTTCCTAACTACTGCATAAACTTGCTGTTTCAGCTGGTAAACGGTGACGGTGCCACCGTTGTGCAGTCGCTTATTTTCTTCATGAATTTATCAAAAGATCTCGGCCAGCGTCTCGTCCCACTCGCGCAAGCCGCTTCGTCGTAGCCGGGCGAAACAGCAGCGATGGCGGCCAAAGTGTGAACGAGGAACCGCAAGAAACAAAAAGTTCGCGATGTCTTGCGACTACGCGAGCGGGCTGTCCGAGTACGCCGACAAAGGCATCTGCGGCCAGCCCGAACACTTCGACGAGCAGTCGCTGCTCGAAGACAAGATCGCGCGGCTCGCCGACTGGATGCGGGCCTCCAAGCACATCGTCGTCATCACCGGTGCCGGCATCAGCACTTCGGCCGGCATCCCGGATTTCCGAGGTCCTCGCGGCGTCTGGACCCTCGAGCAGCAGGGTGAGAAGCCTCAGGTCAACATTTCGTTCGACGACGCCGTACCGACCCCCACGCACATGGCACTTGTCGCGCTGGCGAGGAGCTCGCAGCTCAAGTTCCTGGTCAGCCAGAACGTGGATGGCTTGCACCTGAAGTCGGGCTTCCCTCCGGAGATCCTCACGGACCTGCACGGGAACATGTTCCTCGACCGCTGCAACCAGTGTGGTCGCCAGTTCGTGAGGACCACGGCGACCAAGTCGGTGGGCCAGAAGCCTACGGGCGAGCCGTGTCCCGTACCCAAGAAGAACGGCAGGCTGTGTCGCGGTCACCTCCACGACTCCATCCTAGACTGGGAGCACGAGCTTCCAGAGGACGGTATAGACGCGGCCGACCTTCACTGCAGGGCCGCGGACCTCATCCTGTGTCTGGGTTCGACACTCCAGATCGTGCCGTGCGGTGCGCTACCCCTCCTGGCTAAGAAGACCGGAGGCAAGATCGTCATCTGCAACTTGCAGCCCACCAAGATCGACAAATCAGCCAACCTGATCCTTCGCGCCTACGTGGACGACGTGATGGAAAAACTTATGAAGCGGCTGGGTATCGCGATACCGTCCTACTCTACCGAATGCGACCCCACCAAGATGAAACGCGAGACGCCCATGGAGTACCCGAAGCTGAGACTCCCTGACGCCAAGGCGCCAGCGCCCCGTAAGTACAAGAAGAAGCCCCGAAAGAGAGAGAACGCCTCGCCGGACTGCGAGCAGAAAGCGATCAAAAAGGAACGCCGGTTGTCGTCCACCGATGCGACCGGTTGACAGGAGATCCTCGCTTTTTTTTTTTTTGCAGCCATAGCGACACCTCATGTGATCATCAGTGTAATTTTGTTGATGTAGTACGTCGTGACGTGAAATGAGGTGGTGGTGTTTGTGACCACCGCTTTAATATCCCCGCACGTGTTTATACTGCTGCAAACAGACGCCTCGTACTGTGACGTGCTCGTGTTTATTTATTGCTTATGGTGTAAACCTCGATGTCGTTATTGATATCTTGATATTGTTGTTTTATCGAAACACACCATCCATGCTGCATGCTGAGCTAACACGTTTTAAGCTTTGCTGGAAGTGTTCGGTCACTTTTCATAATACTGAATGCCTTTTTTTTCTTAGCTGTGTTAAGATCGAAGTAGCCAAGCCGTTGTGTTGCTGTGTATGTGCCCGCAATTACATGGTTTATAGTCACGGCAGCTGCGCACATCGGTTGACACATCATCATTACTTGCAGATTATGCTGTTCAAGTGAAAATGTTGCTGACATTTGAAAGCAGATCTGTTTGGAAGCATGCACTGATTTTTGAGACACTCATAAACACCGTAAGGTTATAAAAATAATTTTAATCCCCTGCTTGTTTAGTTCTGTGTCTAGAGCAAATGCTATTTGGTAAACTAACCTGGGCTTTCATTGTCCACAGATTCATGCAAATGACTTGTGCTGTGATTTTGAGCACTTCAGCCAAACGTGATGTGTGTAGCCTATAAAGTAATAGCTTACCTTTTAGAAGTGAAAAGTATTTGTGAAAAGAGCTTTTGACTATGCTTTTTTAGCCTGGTGTACTTAGTTAGCTATTATTTACTCATATAATTGCGTTCGGACACGTGCAGTACCCACTAGTATGTGTACATTTATTAATGTATATTGGTTTTTCTTCACGTATATCAGTACTTAATGGGTGTCAGTAGACTTTGGTGGTCATTCTATTTCACATAGAAAGGTTAAAGTGGATGACCAATAAAGTCTGCAGAACTCTACCGAAATGCTCCATGCTGTGTGCTGGAAAGAAAAAAATGTTGCCAAGGAAATGGCACAGTTTGAACACAAGAGCACAAACAGAATGATAAGATGGCTTTGCTACTATGAGGTCCACTTGACACAGGAACAGCACAAGGTTTGAATACTTCGTCAGATGTATCCCTCGTGGATGCATTGTCCGTGCTGGTTGGGCATCACATATGTCGGCTGCTGCTTGAAAATTCTGAACCGTTCTGATGCGACGCATTTGTTCTTTCACTGTTCCTACACCTGTACTCATGAAGGAACAGGATCACTGTGACCCCGTCCTAAGTCATCTACCCATCTGTAACACTTCACTGTGTCCTCGTTCCCATGACAACTATTCTGCCACTGTAGTGGACACCATTTATTCATTCTATGCACAACCTGACCTGCCCAACTCCACTCCCTCAATAAACAGTTGCACGTAGGCTAGTTGGCTCTTGATCATAAATTTGAACTTGCTCGGCATAGCTCTAACAGAGTACACGCAAATAAAGCTTGTATAGCTGAACCTGTTTTTTACACATGTGTTCCCTCATAACTGTGCAGGTGTAAGTTTGCTTCCATGATCCACTTCTTAAACCTAACTGGTATCATTCACCCATGCTTCCTCTCCAATCCTTGCTGTTTTGCCTTTGGTTCACTTCTACCTTCCCATTTTTTGCTTTTCATATTGTCATGCATGGTGTGTCATTCACTTCCTTCGACATTTCTTAGTTGCAGCTTGCTTGGGCAGTGCCATTGACATAGCTGAAAGGGACAGGTGTTCACCCCAACTACTCCCTTGTTTTATCGAGAATAGATCGAAATTAAATTTTGTCGGAATATACCTTCGATATATACACAATTATAAAAAAAAGAAAAAAAAATTAGACGATTGCGATACTCCCTAATGCGAAATTTCAGGCAGCGTTACACATCTGCTGGGTTGTCAGACATTGTAAATACTATCTCCATGAATTGTGTGTGTTTCAGCATAGGTAATATACTCTTAAATTGACCAACACTACGATAAGAATGATTGTGGTGTCATCATTGAACGTTGCTTTATCTATTGTGACAACGAGAAACGAAAGGCCTATGCGGTGTGCTAACATATGCCAGCGTCGGTACCATGCGTGCGTCGAAAGGTTGCAATGCGCACCTCCGAGATTCGTGGAGGGCACAGCCTTCTGGTGGCATCGGAAGAAACCGAAAAGCCACGCCACGTGACTGCGTTCTGATCTCTGATTGGTGACGCTGGATGCGAGATGTCCCTCCTCATCTTTCGCTTCACACGTGACGGTGAGGGACGACGAGACAAGCCGATGCTCAGCTCGGCAACGGCAAGCAAAACTTGGCATGTGCTTGCCTGATCTACTACTTTCTTCCTCTCTGTCGCATTGCGCAATGATCCCTCCTTTTTTCCTTCCTCCATGCCGGGAATTAGATGTTGACCAACATGCTTAGCATTGCGACACTTCTGTTGCTACAGGCAACAAGGACAGTCACTTGTGAAGCAGTGAACGGCAACAATGAAATGCGACATGAAATGACAAGTGACCTTGGAAGTCACATTTCCATATCAGAAACGGCTGATCGCCGACAAGCCTACGATTGAGACAGCATCAGTTATTGGAAACCAGCGCATAGAAATACGCATCTGACTGGCGCACCTTTGAGCTCCTATTTGTGTTCACCCGCATTTCTGTACACACACCTGTGCCAGGTTTTTCGTGAACTATGCCACCACCACCAAACCTGTAACTCACAGAAGCTTCGCCTAAGAATAGCAAAAAGGCAACGGCACACGTGAAGTGGTCGTTGCACAAGAATTGCCACTGACATTGTCTCATGCATGGTGTTGCCGTTTTGTAGTGTTACTAGTGGGTTTTGCTATTTTTGTGTGCATGTTCTTATCTTTCTTTTCTCCACATACACCGAGGATAAATCCCAACAAAATCTTAGTTGGGAGACAGTACTTGTGTCATTAGTCTTTATCTCTCGTGCTAGCACTGTGTTTTATCGACTAACATGAACAACATCCAACTAGCACAATTCTCAGTCCTAAATTCTTTCCAGAAAGGTTAATAGGTGGGCTAGTTGGTATAGATTCATTATGAAAAACTTGGCAGTGCGAACAAATGAAACGCAGAAGGAGCAGGACACAAACAAGAGCATTTACTGAAACTTGGATTTATTCACAGAAGAAATGACACGATAACTAGGGAGCTTGCTGAAGCTTTTTTAACACGAAAGTGTTTTATGCTGGGGTCCACCATGGCTCCACTGACGTATTGCCGTCACGGATATGACATTGTAAAATATAAAGACTAAAGATGGCAAAGATAAAAACTAGAAGAAAAGCTTCTGTCACCGGGAGTCGAACTTACGCGTGCGGCACGAAACAACTCGGCCACAGAAGGAATGTTCTTTGCCATGCTAACGGCGAGCGATTTATATACACCATTTGCCGGTGGCGATACTCGGAGATCGGTGGTACATCAGCGTGTTTTCGTTATCACTAGCGAGATGGCGTGAAGGGCTCGAAGAGTGCGCTTTGAAGGTCGTCGCCCCACGCGGAAGAGCGCGCGCCTCTACAGGGCATGGTCGCTCATGCGTGCGCTTATCTTGTGATCGCGGTGGTTTGTACGTCTTACGCTCTCACCGCAAGCTTGCGTTGAGAGCACGAATGTCACTTCGCCCACTGCAGCAGCCGCTTTTGCCAAAGGAGCGCACTGCTCCGACAGAAATAAGTTACAACTGTGACAGTTAGTTCGCACTCATCCTGTGTATGTACATTCCGTGCATCCTTTCAGCTTGAGGAGCGCGTTGAAAGTTTCGAGCTGCTTGCCGTTCTTCGCGTGACATTACAAGTTGTTGCTGTAGCATTCATTCCTTCGCGCTTGGGGCGAAAGAATGCACAACAAACGCTCTACTGCGTCTGCGAAGACACGTTTCACTTTCGTGTTATACCGATTCCTATGACAGAGGGATCAGCCATGTATTTTTTTTATAAAGAACACTAATAGCTGTGTCAGTTCACCCTCTGTATCACTTTTAGATTGTGAGATCTCGTTTCTCGATGACACTTGATTTTGGTTGACCCCTCCCTCTTTTATTTCCCTCTCCTCTCGAGTTTATTATGGTATATTTTTCTTCTGTGAATTAATCCAAGTTTCAAGTCTTCGCTTGTTTGTGTCCTGTTCCTTCTGTGTCCCATCTGCTTGCGCTGCTAACTTTTTCATAATGAACCTAAATTCTTTATTGATGTTTGCAAGAAGGTAGCCCACAGACTTATCGAAACAAACCAAGTAAGAGCCAAAAGAATTGCTTAAGTTTTCCGTCTCTTCTTCTTCCTTTTTTTTGTCACACCTACTGCAACACTCCAGTCATATCAACTCTATTGTAGTACCAAGACATCCTTCTGTGTACTTACCATTGAAATGAACACATGTGCTGTGCATTTTTTACATAAATCATTGGGGGAAGAATAAACTGAAGTTTGCAATCTGACCATTGGTCACTTGTGAGTTAATGACATGGCACCACTTTTAATGCATCGCAAACGTTCATCATGAAAGGGAAAATTTTACGTTCAACTGTTTGTCTCTTCATACTACTAATGGACAAACAGCGACCGTTCCCTTTTCTAAACACTCCTCTACCTTGCGGGCTTTCGTTGAACCGTTTTCCAAAAATCTTGTAGGGTCCCCTACACATTTGCTTAAGACAACTCAAAGGCAAAAGCCATAGTCTTATTTTTTTTCTCAGTCGATGTGTTGATCCTCCCCTGCCCCCACTCCGAAAGCTTTCTGCACTTAATGAGGTTTTACACTGCCTCCGTGATTGGTCCACCTTTGACCAAGTGATATTGTGATGATGTCATCATGTGACGTCACGATATGTGATGTCATTACGTCACAAATTTTGCCGACCTGTGACGTCATCACGTGATGATGATTTTTTGCATCACTTGTTGTAATGCCATCTAAGACTTTCGTCTTAATATTCATGATGCAATGATGCAACGCTTCATTGAGTTTATTACAAATTTATTGTCATCACGTCAATCGCTGGACCCAGCAGTCCGACATCGTGACATACCGTATCCAGCGTTGAATGTTGCCGCCCGAGTGTTGGTCAGCCTTGAGAAAGCGGATCTTGAGCCCGGACGTTGACTGGTTTGAAAGTTCGAATTTCATGGAGATGGGGCCGAGTTCTAGCTTCCCGAAACCGCCTTCGTTGGCATTGGCAAGCTTAAAATGAATATATAAAGTTAAAAAACAAGTGAACAAGCATCAGAGTGACTCTTGCCAAGAGTCTAGTCAATGAAATATTGCGTATAGTACTTTGTGTTTAAGCACTTACTCGGAATTTCGCTACTGCTTCTGACTTGGCTTTCAGGCATTTTATCCTCCAGATGATTTTCTTGTTTTCATATTGAAACTCTGCACTCTGTTCCAGCTCGTTGAAACGCTTCATGACCCTGTTTAAGAGATGTAATAGACAGTAAACATGCAAACAGGGCAGCAACAACTTTTGTACCTGAAGATCTTCGTGCTTTACAATATGTCTCTTCTCACTGACTCAAGGCCAAAGGGAATACAAATTTCTGTCAGAATTTCGCAAAGTTTAATAGAATGTCTCAAACCAAATTACGGGATGTCACTAGACTATGTCACTAGACTTGCAGCCAGCTCCGCTGTTTACTCAGATTTCACAGGTGAGGAACCGGCTTTAATTTTTTCTATTATAACCAGACTTGAGTTTTTTGGTGCTTTCTTCAGCTTCATTGCCACTTTGTTTCAAGATGTGAAACTATTAAAGGGACCGACAACTGCCCAGAACATGAAATAGGATGACTGCACTGATGGAAAGTTTGTCCGTTGCATTGACTCAAACCAACCCTGTTTATCTCGTGAGAGGTGGATTTATATTTTTATTTCTTCATTGAAAGTCACGAAAAATGACCTTTGGCGCCTCTGGCAGCAAAATCATAAAAGGTCCGATGAAGCCGGTCACGTGACCATTGATGGTGTATGCGTTCGATGACTTTTCTGTTAGTACTGAAATATTGTTCATTTCTTTATATTAAAAGACATTACTCCATAAAAATGTACATATAGGCCTGTGTTAGTTGTATGCAACAAAGTGGCGCTGCCTGCGCTTGGCGTAATGATCCCATGCCGGGACAAACCATCTATGACACAGGCGCAGGCAACCTTGGGCGCAGGCGCACACGACGCTGTACAAATATCGACAAGGTGTATAAGGCCACATCATCTCACTGTAACAGCTTGCTATTTTCAAAAATGGTTGGAAAGCTCAAAATAAAAGGTGGTTAAGCGTAGCTACAGTAACTCCTGCGAAAGCAACACGTCTTTCACAGGCAAGCGCGACAGTGCGGCTATGTATTATCAGGTGTGTTGAGCAAGCCTTATTAGTGTTTGTGAGCCTGTGTCGAATAGAAAACTACTGCTCTTATAATATACTACGTGGCTTTTAGGATATAAACCACTGCAGCTACAAAACTCGGACGAAGTGGTAAGCTTCGCGTGTGCTTCGACGCCTACAATCAGTGATCTCGTACAACAAACTTGGCGGTAAAAAACTCATAGAAACGGTCCCTTTAATGCGTGCGAATGCAGACTCTGTCAAAGCCACCGGCAGAGTGAACAATGGGAGCACACTGACCCACTTGTGTTGCAAGGAAGAGGAATTTCCAGGGTAGTCCCAACAGCTTCAGAGCCCACATTGCCTTCACAGCGTAGCTTCACTGTGAGAACCAGGTCCCTGTGATAGTGTGGATAAGAATAACTTACATTCTCTAATAAATAACATGTGATTGCAAGTACATATAATCATCATTGATAGGATTCATAAGACGTGGCGGTCTGTGAGTGCATGGAAACTATAATGAAGAGGCAATGCTAGCATACGCTACCTCAAAGTGTCTTCGGGCTTGCGCTAGTTTCTCTTCAGGTTTTGTTGACTCATAGAGCTAGGGACGTTGGCCACCGCAGCATGAATCGCTACCCGTAAAATCGTTTAGGTGTTCTAGATATCCTTTAAGCTAACGTCACCAAACGCAAAGTATGAAGCACGCATTTTTTTAATGCGATAGAGAAATAAAAAACTACAGCAGAAGACTGATGGATCCCAGATTGTGATAAACACCAGGGCCGCACGTTTCAGCTTCAGTGGTCAACCATCTGTACGGAGTACTTGAACGCGATTTTGTTTTTTATCACATTGATGCACTTAAACATTCAATGGAGAATGTAGTCCTTTCTCTTCCTCTTTTTTTTTTCATGTTAATTTGCTTCTAAAGTGTCAAGCGTTTCACGCTAAATGTGCCAGGGAGCCAAATTTTCAAGTGAGAATTACAGAGTGCAAGTCAGCATATGCATCCCCACAGCAAGAGGGTAAAACTTGAGGGCATTCACAGTGGCATAGAAATTGCATGTGAATTTTTTTATATATATGTACAGTATATCATGCTGACCCACACAAAAGCAGGGCAACGCTGATGAGTGATGACATCAGGTGAATTTTTCGTGATATATGTATGGTCTTGCTTTCGCATTTATGCCTTGGCAAGACATCGCATCTGCATTCACTTTGCACTAGGCATAGTGTCGACATATTTTCAAAAGGTTTTGAAACGAACGACACAGGCACACTTCTCGGCAACGCACGTGTCAAAATGGTGGTTCGCTGCACTTGGAAAAGGCATGGAGGCAGCGCTTTCATGGTAACATTATTTTTTGTCTATACAATTACATAGGCTACATTACTCTCAGCTACAGCAATAAGAAAGAGCAGTTGAACAACCACATAATGTCCTGTTCGAATGAAGCAATCTGTTCAATGTAGCTGGAAGCAAACAAACTGTAAAAAAAAATGTTTTGCAAATGAGAGACAAAGAACCACCTTGAGCATGGCACATCCTCGACTGCTGTCACAATTGAGAATGGGTATCCATTGTTGGGCCTAGTGGTGCAGTATCTCACAACTGGAACCTGCAATGCAACAATGGAGAGAGAGAGGACAGGAAATGACTGATTGAATGATTTGATTTATTTGTTTATCACAAGACATGTGATGGGAGGTGAAGGGAAAAGCTATTCAAGAATGGCTTGAGGGAGCCCTTCGCCCCCGCACTGGCAAATACAGCAGCAAAGACACAGGCATTTTGTTTACATTGTTGTACACTTTTGACAAACCATCATTTACAAACACAACATTGTCATACACATTGACGAAGCCATCAAATTTATACAACACATCATTAGTTGTTTCCCTACACAGAAGGTGATGCATTAACATACATTACATCTGCATGATACACTGGCATGACAGACAGCTTCAGAGGTCAATTTTAGACTAGGAAAAACCCGTACAGATAAGACAAATTTACTTCGTGAATATCAATTTGTTTGTTATAATAGTCACTAAGTAAACGCGCAAGTTTGTAGTAAAGCACTTGCCGACCATAACCAGTGCGCTAATATGTAACATTCCATATTTCTGTTGTTTTTATGATATACACTGAGCCTTCGATGAGAACAAAAAAGAAAAAGTCAACAAATGTCTTTTGAGCAGAGGCAGTCTTAACCTCTTCTAGCATATTGTTGTGATTTTTGAATCTGAACACATTAGTAAGCAAGATGCTTATGAGAGAGAAATATCAACATGGACATCGCACGACCATCTGGGAATAACCCGTCGTTGCGTCAGTGTTTCTGATTCGTGCTACTGTAAAAACGTAGTACTTCAACTAAAAGCTGGAAAGTTCACAGCTCCCAGGAGGCTAGCTATACAAGTGTGTTGGTAGGCCACCTTCTAATTTGTTGTAATGGTAGCAGATACGTAGACAAAGAAGTCACATAACAACACAGAGCGCCATGTGTGATATCTCGTGCCCCTGCTTAATCTCCTCTTGCAGGCTTACTTAATTAAGAAATAAGAGCCGTAATGTGCCAAACTCGACGTTCATGGAAGACAACCATGATCTAGCCAATGTGTGTCCGTGGTTCTTGAACCATGGACACAAGTGCCTCTGCATTTCATAAAACAAAAGCACTTGTGCGCTTTATCAGATACGTTGGTCTTGCTGGAACACTTTAGTTTGACGAGTGTCGTGGTGCTTTGTGTATGTTCTGTAAGTGTTGCACAATCTGTGTATCACTTCATTCTTCGTCTTATCCGTCAGGAGTAGTATTATAGCCATACATGCTTCTGCCTTGTACCTTTGCTCAGTCGTACCTTTCTCAGCATTTTTCAATACGCAGAATTATGGCTGCACATGTTTTTTGTTGTTAACTTAATTTTTTTTTTTTTGTTTCCATTAAGAAGTTCGTTTCCTTTCGGACTCGCCCAGTGGGGGGGGGGGGGTAGGTGCTGCAGAGAAATTGGGCCCCTGCTTCCCCCTAAATGAGACCCCTGTGCACACCTACACCTGTACTAACTGAAAAACTCTCTCTCTCTCATGCACATTCTAGGTCCGTATCATTCTGCCTGTGCTACGAGAAACTGCGATATCTCGAGAGCCATCCTTCTCTCTTCCATTACAGATAAACAAAACTTTCCTCGTCAAGAATCTATCGTGTGGGAAAGATGACAAGACGAGAACAGTTGCACACAGGGTAAGTGACCAGGCTGTAAACCAGTAGTCAACGCAGTAGCTCACCTCTCCCTGAGGAGCTAGAACAGTCAGCGTCCGGTCCACTGCAAACTTTTCGCTCCTGACCGTGTCGTGAAGGATGTAGTTGGAAAGAACAACGTCTGTGCTGTAGGATTCTGGAAAAAAGCGAATTCAGTAGGGACTTTGTGTAGTGACAGATCTATGCATTCTATTTAATGCAACTTGCATGTTTTTCAGTGCGCAAGCGGTTTCAGAGCTGTGCAACATTAATTGCATAACGATTTTACCTGTTGCAAGAGGCTTACATGTGGTTAAATACGTGACTAACAAGGTGTAAAATGTGAAGGTTGAGCAAAGTATGAACAGTAAAATAAGCAAGCTTGAACATAAGAGGTCAGATGAAGTTAAGCCTGTACTATGGCTTGGATTAAAACTGTCCCCTGCAGCACTTAGCTAGCTCTGGCGAGGACCATTCTTTGCAACAAGTGTAACCGTGGATTGTACTCTGACGTTTTTTTTTTGTCAGAAAGTACATTTTCACGCGTTCCAGCAAATTAGATGAAAATGTACGTAGCGTATCCTACCCGTTTCAGACGCTCCTGAAGCAAGAACCAAATCCTCGTTGAATCCAAGCGTGATGCTTGCTTTGGATTCGAGGCAGCTTTTCAAGTTCACGCTGCCGCACAGAAGAAAGTTGGTGACACTCCCCTGGTTTTGAAGCAATAAGAGACCAAACATGATTGGTTTTGCAAGAAGTTGAGTAAAGATGCAGTTACCTCTTTGGAGATGGAAGCGTAGACCTTCTCAACAACGTCGACAAATATTTCAGCCTTCTGCTGGTTCTGGAACGAAGTCAACTATTTCAGTTTAGACTGACCTTTCCATTATAGATAAGCCACAAATTTTACTTAGAATGACTTTTGTGTTGGTTACTTTTGGCTTAACTGTGTAGGTATAATAGCACGAACAAGACACGAATACCAGGCAGAAAACAGGACAGCACTCTGTCCCGTTTTCTGCCTGGTATTCGTGTCTCTTCTTTGTGCTGTTATACCTACAAAGTTATGCATTACCAACTAGCCTGCCAACAAACGTTACTTTTGGCGCTGTGCACAACACTGCATCTTATGCTTTTACCTGATTTTGCTCCAACCTCGATCCAAACACTGGTCTCAGAGCTGTTGTGTTTGGCACGACCGATTTTGTGTCCTGCAAATGTAAAAAGAATACTTGTAAGAAATGTACATCGACAAAAAAAAAGTAGTTTTCATTTGGGGTTGTGTGCTCACCAGTGCCAAGAGAGTGGACGTCAAAACCGTCTTTTTCAAAACTGGTGAATCGACTGGTTCACTGTAGATGCAAGGTCGGAGAGAAGACAAATCCGTAGTGTAAATGTGGCCACGATTCTGAAAACAAGCGATATAAAAACTATTTCTTGGGTGGTGTTAAGTCATTATAAACAGATGTATTAGGCATGCTTCACCTACAGAATGATGTTGTGTAACAGAATAGTAATTAATAAAGCAAATTAACAGTTAACAAGTGAATTAATAAGCAAATTAAAGCAAACAACTTATGCTTGCATTTGGCATGAGCTTATCTAATTACTTCTACTACGCTATTCAGTAACTGACTGCATAAGTCAGAATCAGGAAAGATGTAACGCAGCAACAACTGCTACTTACACTGAATCGTGTAATTCTGTTGATGGCCTTAAAAACATGTATCACACTTAAGAAAATCGGGAATTTTCATTAATAATAAGGACACTGATGCAAGTCATGCATTTAACACTCCAAGCCCTGCCAGCACGCACATTGTGTGACATGCTGCATATTTGCAAAATTGAAGTGGTCTCTCCACAGCATGCACCAATAAGGCTTGGACAATGCCATACCTGTTGCCAGTATCTCTCTAGAGGTATGAGAAAACCTGAGACAAACATTTCAAGCATCCTTACAACTATCTCGGAGAGTATCTCCTCAATGAGCAGCGCATTTTTACGGAGACTTTCTTCGGTTGTGGTTCCACAAAAGTTCTTGATTAACATGTACAATCTGAAATGAAGAGGTCAGACAAAATTGCCATATGTCGTGCGCAACGTATCAACATGCGGATGCGTGCGAAGAGAATTGTGTTATGCAAGCAATGCTTTAATGAAAACTTACTCATTTAAAAATTCAATTGCTGTAACATCTGAAGCAAATGTATCCTCAGGGGACCTCTTTGAACAAAGAAGGTAGTAGACGTTGTCGCGGCAAATGTGGTAAATGGAAACATCCTCAAACTTCTGAAAAGATGAACATTGAATCTTTGTCAATGAAGAGAACTTTATTTGTTATCTCGAATTACATATATTTCACTTTTTAAGACAAGTGATCGCATGGTAGCTTCCCAACGAGATAACTGCACTCACATCCATTACTTGCCTAAGGAACATACATCGTTTTTCGAAAGTTCCTGGGCCGTGTATACGCACGTGACCATACGACCGTACCAGCAAACGTGCAACTGGTGCTGCAACCCTGGTGCTCAAAAAAAAAAATTATTAGCGACAATTAGTGCGGGCTAATTTTGATCGCCTATTACTTCTTTAACGTGCACCCAGATCAAGGTACACGAAAATTTCACCCGCATCAAAATGCGGCCGCTGTGACAGGGAATCGAACCCGCGTCTTCGAGCTTGGCAGCGCCGCACTTTAACCACTAAGCTACAATAGAAGGCCGGCAGTCACGCTCTGGATGATTTTGAAGCTTTCAAAAAGGCCGTCGTATAAGCATCAGTCAATAGATCCAAGCTTTCCAGGCATTAAGCAAGAAGCATGGTGTGTGGACGTGCACCTGTTCAGGTCCAACGGAATGTCCGCTGGTCCCCAACACAAGGTCCACGCATTCCTGAAAGCTTCTTGCCCCACTGTCATGTCTATCTGCAGGCAGCAAGTCAAGGCGTTTGCTCTGTGCACATGGGTAATGGATATTTCTGCGTTTACCGACTCGTATTTCATGCGATCGCAGAATATTCGAGGCGAAAAAGGATACACTGACGGTGAACGATAACTTGTCGCTTCTGGTTTACGACACCTAGATGAACAATCATGATGACTTCACGTCATGAGCGTATGGTCAACACGGCCGAGACGGAACGGTATGAACACGCGGTAGAGTTAGTGGTTTACAGCCGCGGCATGTTTATAAACAAGGGAAGCGGCACAAAGTGAAGCCAGGCGCAGCGCTGTAACCCAGAGATCGACGCAATGTTCACACAAACTTGCTTTGAGGTTTCATACAAATTTATACGGCAAAACAAAAACCAACTTTTGGATTGGATTGGATGGGCTGACAATCATCTTTTCTTACCTTTTCTGACGCAGACTGGAGAACAGCATGAAAGAAAAAAACTAACTATAAAGTTAATACAACGTTAATATAATAACTTAGTATATTAACTCTATAATCACCAGTAGTTTGCGAGTTACAGCTTATTTTCTATCTGAATTACGAAACCGAAACCACATTGCATTAGTTTTGAAAGCAAATGTTTTTTTTTTTTATAAACACAGTTCATTGTAGTTACTTATTTTATGTTAGTTGTAGCTTTAGAAAGTGTCTCACATTGTTTATTTTTAAAATTTCTAAGAAGGCCACAAGAGGAACGCTGAACAGCTGAACACATGTTTCTTCCTCCATGCTCGAACATCTGTCTAGTTATAGCAGCTATAGTGGTTATAGCTTCTAGCCACGGTTTCTGCTCATCTCTCTACTGACAAGTTGGCTGCCAACGCTGCTCAGCTGATCGAAAGCGGCGAAAATACACCGAGTTCAGTCGTTGTTGCGATGGTGCGAATAGCTTTCGCACGCGTTGGCGGGATTGTTGCGAAGAGGAGCGTATTCGTTGCTCCACACTTTAACGTCAGTCGGCGGTGGCTTTCAGTGGGCGACACGGCAAGCATGGAGCGAACATTCACGCGATCAGATGTGGAGGAATTCGCCGCTCTCACGGGAGACTGCAACCCCATCCACCTGGACGTAGCCTACGCGCAGAGCAAGATTTTGCCGGCATGCGTCGTGCACGGAGCACTGATCAACGGGTGCGTAAAGCTTCGTGCACTAAAGAAAAATCACGGGATTCCCGATGCATTCTCCTAAGACGACTCTATGGCGAAAGCCATTTGCTTCTTTTTCTTCTCAGTCAATGTACTGACACGGCCGCTACATAAGAAAAAAAAAAAAAAGAACACTGATCCACCCCTGCCGTGGTTTTGCACTGCCTCGAGGATCGGAGGCATTTCAGTAGTTTTTTGTTTGCGTAGTATACAATTTCACTTGTTTGTATTACAGTGTTTCTTCGTATAATGTATTGTTTTTTTTTATTGTGCTCATTGACACTGATATCCTTGTTATGTTGTCTATAATGGCTCAGTTATATTTATTATATGGCTAATTACCCACAGGAGCAAGGTCTCCTTGACAGATCTGTAACCTAATGATGAAGTAATTTTTGGGGTTTTATGTCCCAAGACCACGATATGATCATGAGACTCCGTAGTGGAAGGCTCTGGAAACATTCAACCAACTGAGATTCTTTAACATGTACCTAAATCTAAGTGCATAGGCATTTCGCCGCCATCGAAATGCGGCCACTGCGACCGGGATTTCATCCTGCTACCTTCCGAACTAGTGACTGCTAATCTGCCTCCTTGCACCCAGGCACCACCAAGAGTCAAGTAGGCTAATCTATCTCACTTGGAACTCGCTTTTTTCTCCAGCATTGCTTGAAAATACTGTCTTAAGCTGATACAGTTCTCCTGATTGAAGAAACATGCATGCTGCTACTAACTAAGGATTACGCATGATTTTCATTTTGTCGCAGCTTGGTGTCAGCCGTTATTGGAACAAAGCTCCCAGGCCCCGGCTGCGTTGTCGTCCATCAAGTGCTCGAGTTTCCCAAGCCACGTAAGTTAAACACAACACGAAATTGCATTTAAGTCTGCCTGCTCAATCCGTAAGCTTTTCTACAAAGAGGTGCCGTTACAAAAATTCAGTGAGCTTTGCAGAGTTTAATAATCCAGAGTAGATGGCAGTCTCATAATTGTAGCGCATTTTGATTTGCTTTATGTTTACTTGCACTTGAAGCTTTCACTGTCAGTTCGCAAAGTAATGTGAATAGTACCAGTTTTTTAATGTGAGCTGTTTCATGATGTATTAGGGGCGAAGCACTTTAGGGTCGAGGCTTGTCCTTTGTTGTTCATTGTCCATGCTCACGGCACAGCACTGTGTAAAATAGAAACATCAGGTTTTAGCAATAGACTAATATCAATCATAATTGCGACAAAACAGTATAAAACACCTACAAGCACAAACCCCTTATACTAGTCGGCGACTTCAACGTAGACGTTATGGACCTTAGGACCTAGCTTTGTTGTCGACCCTTTATGTCACTTTATGTCACTCAATTTACATTATATGGGGTAACGCTCGGGTAATGTACGGTTACTCACCCATACGATACCAAGAGCTTCGCCCACTCATCATGATTCACTTCGCGGAGATGCATGGATTTTTTTTATCATCTTGCTTGATCCAAAGTGTCTGCATACTTTTCCCCTCACACCTTTGTGACTATCAACCAGTGGTCATTGCTTTTCGGATAACACATTTGTCGCGTTATCCGAAGGTTGTGGGTTCGGTCTCTGCTGACTGCAAGTTGTTTTGTTGTCTCCATTAATTCCTTTCCATTTATACCATAATTACTACACTATAGTTAGAAGCTGCAAGTAATGTTCCCCATGCTTTCTATGGCTTTGTTGTCTGTTGGCTTTGTTAGGTTGTGTCTATCAAAGGAACGAGCCCCTCGATCCATTGCCTTTCTTTTGCAGCTCAGTACTTGAAACTCAAGACTTGAATCAAATGTTCTTGTTCCAGTTCTTGTAGGAGAGCCAGTCTGTGCACACGTGGAGGTCAAGTCCATCCGAAAGTCCATTGTCGAGTGCACGTATCAGTGCAAGGCGGGGCCTGACAGAGTGAGTTTTACAAAAGCGCCGATTCAGAACATTTATATGTCACTCGTAGTATCGACGCAACTGAATGAATCCAACAGGCCGGGGAAAGCAAAGGGAATGTTGATTGTCGTCTTTAACTGTAGTGTAGTAATAGCGACGTAAATTGAAACGAGTCAAAGTGGATGAAAAACCACCCTTTCCTTCGGTGGGATCCGAACCCACAGCCTCGGAATTAGGCGTCCGATGCTCTACCTTGGCTATGAGCAGTGCTGGCTAACACTCCCAGGGTTTACAAGTACAGAAATACCCAGAAAAGTGGACGAGGAAGCGCCTTTCGTTGTAGCTCATTTGGTAACTCATTTCAATTTAGTTTGTTATTACTGCATTACAGTTAAAGACAATTATATGTCCTCTATGCTTTCCTTGGCCTAATCTTCTGTTCAATTAATTTGGTTGTGTCTAACAAAGAAACGCGCCCCTCGAAAAAATTCCCCTTCTTTTGGCCATTGTAGTGTCAATGGTGTACATAGATGAAAAACACACTTGCCTGCCATTTTCTTTGCTTTGTCACAGGTGGTCATGCATGGTGAAGTCAAGCTCTTCATCCGGCCTGGAAGCACAACTTAGTAAGCAAGCCATTGAGTGAGTCACAGTGGAGTCAACTTCGCTTTTAATTAGGCTTGCCAACTCAAGTATTGTCAAGATCAAAATTTAACTTACCACTGCAGCGTTTAACACTTTATGGGGGTATGCTAGATTTGTGCACTACCGTTGCACTCTAATAACGCTGCAACATTTAACATTTTGCAGCGGTATAGTAGTATAGAGGTCGTAGTAAGCCTCAGCGCTGAAATTTACAACAGCTGTGGTAGGCTGCCTACAATGAATGTTTGCTATATGCACAGGTATGTATGAATTGCAACCTACATAAATATGTATTTTGTGTGTTACCATTCTTTTCCATGAGTTACTTAAATTCAGGCTTCAATATTTCTAGTGTACATTAAAAGAAAGAATTATCAATTCTCATTCATATAACACCTGTTTTTTAAAAAGATCGGTGTATTTCAGTTACATTGTGAAAGTGCTGAGCGGCAGTGAAATGTCTGTTGGTAAAAAAAAAGGTCAATGTGTAGACTAAAAAGAAAAAAAATCGATTGGACGGCAAGAACATGCGTTCTTCTATGTGCTTTGTTGCTGTGACCTGTTTGCCACTGTTCCGATAATTGTACACGTGAACGGGAACTGATCACTGAAGAAATATCAGCTTTACACAGAGAAATTTATGCATACATGACAGCATAAGTTAAAAAAAAAGAAACTGCAAGCTCAACAACACATTATTTCCTTTTCAAGCTTCGAAAAAAGTTTTTTTAGTGGTTTCTGAATCCTGCGCTTTGTGTCATGCATACCATTTTGTACATAATCCAAAGTATTTTTATTGCTGAAACTGGAATGGCAGCAACTGAAGTGATTAGTACTATCATGAGCGATAGTATGTATGTGTTCGCATTGGCTCAAACTTCTCACATGGCAGAAAGAACGCTTTCTGTAGAACACCCAACTGTCACATTACAAAAATTTGCAAATAAGACTGGCTAGAAACCAGTTGTTTCTCGTTTATAACCAACCTTAAGCTGATGCAATGCATTAATGAACGCGAATTACAGGATGCCTTCCTATACACTGTACCTGATATGGCTTTCAAAGTTCTACCTGGAAAACAAAGACAATACACATGAACTACGACAAGCAGGTTACCGAGTGTAAAAATGTCCAACTGTGAAACCTCCACAAATTGAATATTGACTTCACATTGAAAACTAAGCTATTTAAACGCCACCATCAATCATTCCTTCTTTCTACTAATCTCATGGTAGATCCATTCAGTTTTCTTTTAAATGAGCATGTATGTTTAGTAGAGCTGTGCGAATAGCAAAATTTTGGGTGCGAAGCGAATTCGAATATTGAAGTGTGAGTGCGAATGGAATCGAATATTTTCGAATATTTCTCGAATATTTCTAGAATATTTTTCGAATACTTCGAGGCGAAATTGTAGAAAAGAAAGTTAGAGAGGATTCTTAAGCATATTGTTATTAGATAGCAACATGAAAGTTTCTTTTCGCTAGGTTGATGAAGCACTAGCGGGGTGGTGTTTCATAGTTGTCTCATCAAGAATGAGGCAATGTAGAGGCCGAATTCTATTTATGTACATGATTTAGGTGCAACCAAAGTGTTGCCGACTACACTTTACACGTGATAGGCAAAGATGCCATTTCCTCAGCCTCTCCTCCTCTTTCAACTTCTGTGGAAGCCCAACTGATGTTGTGTACAAGGGTGTGCTCCCTTCAAGTCCGGAGTTCCAAATCTGCCTCATATACGTTGATATATAGGAACATCTGAAATTTTGGATGCTAAAAAGCTTCGGCTTCCGATTTTTCGGACTTCCTGCCCAAATTTCAGATCCAAAACAGCATTGAGCCCCCAAGTTAATACATTTGCGACCGTAGCAGAGCTTGAAAGGCAGCTTTGCCGCACTACCGGGGTGTGATGAGGTGAAGCATATTGAAAATCTTGGGACCACTTCCAATCGGACATTGAATGTCTCTTGGCAAAGTTCGACCGTAACGGAGCTTGAAAGGCAGCTTTGCTGCAATACCGGGTGTGATGAGGTGAAGCATATTGAAAATCTAGGGACCACTTCCAATCATACGTTGACTGTGTCTTGGCAAAGTTCGACCGTAGCAGAGCTTGAAAGGCAGCTTTGCCGCAATACGAGAGTGTGATGAGGTGAAGCATATTGAAAATCTGAAGGGGTCACTTTCAACTGGACGTTGACTGTATTTGTTTTTGGGAAGATCGAATAGTAAAATTCCAGTGCGAATCAAATCGAATAGCAAACACTATTCGAAAAATATTCGAAATTTTGAATATTCGCACACCCCTAATGTTTAGTTTATTTTCTTTTTACTGTTTAGCACAACATTAAAACAGAGTTGTCTTTTGCCACCATGTTGTTTTTAAATGAATAATGTATCTGTTTGTTTTGAATGTGTAAGTGATCGTGGATATGATCACATGTAAAATCAAGCAAATGAAATGCATGTTGTGTCGTTCCAGCAGATGCAAGCTGTCTTGTTGATCAGGTTCGTTTTTAGCCTTCTAGGCTTTGCCTCTCAGTGGGAAATTTAGCATTCTTCCCGCAAATAAACGATGTTCTACCAGTTTAAGATTATTTTCACAGTCAGATTATTTTTTGGGGCTATAACAGAGGCTACTACATTGCTAGCACATGCATTGCAACCTTTGCGACGCCTGCTAAAGGTGGCCGCAGACGTAGCGAAGGCTGCGAAAGTCAAGCACAATGTATGCGAAAGTAATATGGGGGAAAAAAAAACTTTATTCTCTTAAATAGGAAGATGACAGTAAGTTTCAAGTGGGTTACACCGTAACATTATGTAAAACACTCACAAGGCACTTCACGAAAAAATTTCCGGACTCTAAACGACACTCCCTAAACAATGCAGTTCTTACTGGAAAACTGTGCCACTTCGGGTAAAACAACCACGGCAGTTTCTGTCGAATCAACAAGTCCCGAGCGTCATTGGGCTCGAGCAGTTATTCAACGACTCTCCTCGTGTAACAAACATCAGTGTCAAAAACGAGAAAAATTGATCGCAAAACGACTGGTAACTCATCTTCATCGAGTAGCCAGCCTACTCTCGCCTCGCAGCTAAAGAAGCACCCGATACACAAACGCTAATCAACTATAAATATAATTGCACTGTGACCGTAGCCATAAAAGGCTACAGCAGCAAGTATGTCGACAAAAACGTTTTTACAAAGCTTGCATAAATGCGCAAAAAAGCACTTGATGGCATAGGCAGAATTTGTTGAAGATGCGAGAAGAAACGCATAATATCCATTGGAGATGCGTCGCAGAGCTTAAAAAAGTTTTCATATTTACACATTGTAAGGTAACCGTTGTATACAGAGCCTATTCTATCGTAGCAGAGCATCTCAAACAAAACGGTTATTTGTAAAGTAAACGTAGATTCAAATAAACCCAGTGCTGAAATGAAGCTTCTTCAACAAGCGTTTGTCATGTTCATTGTAATCATTATTATGGCTGACTAATTACAAGACTTAATATAGCCTTTTTAATATGTGCATATATACTGTATATATATATATTTATATATAAAGGGTATGCATGTATAATACGAGAGAAAGGTCAACGGCTAGTTTCCAAATAATTCGATTTCATCTTGCCATGCATTTAAATATTTGTATCTTTTGCACATGTTGCATTGTGGAGGCTTGGGAAGAAGAAATGGCTTACATCGTGAAATACAACTTGCGATAAGATTTTTCACTGCTTACATGCATTCAAAACAAAAACACAGTTGCCCTGAGAATTAATATGAGGGTCAAAAGCTGTCTGTAAATGCTAAATTTTACAATAACTATTTTTTAGCATTGCAGTCCAATGGTCATCTTTCAACAGCAATCAGCGTCACAACTACAGAAAACGACAATCTTGGCTTTATCCGCCAAAGCCAGATAACACCATCTTCAGGGAAATTGCCTGGCACTGTTCCGAAATGCGGCGCGTGTACAATTTTTCGACAAAGACGTCTGCCATAAATGCGCTATGTTGGTAACAACAATTCTCGTGACACTATAGTACAGTGGGAAGGCCGTTCAGCCAAAAACTTGGCACGCTCGTCAATACGAAACTGCCGCTGCATTACGTGAGGACATCACAACCGATCAGTGGCGACATGCCCGCCACACTCACAGTGCCTTAAGAGTCTGGGTCATCCTCTCTAGATTAAGTGCAAATGTGCAGACGGTTAACGAGTTCGCTACATCATAGTGTCGCGACATTCGCGATTTCATTACGCAGAGGTGTTGGCGAAGGGGAAGTAAAACATGTTCTATGAAATGAAAAAGAAAAAAAAAATGTGTCGGGGTATTTCGTGATGTGGTGATGTTGATGAAAGCTTCAGCTGCGTAGGCAGCCAGTGTCTTAAAACCGTCGCAGTAGTTTGACGAAGAATTCCCTTCCGCAGCTTACCACACGCTCTTGTAGGCACACTCGACGTTGCTTTTCATCAAGATATGCCGCGCATTGTTCTAAGCTCTTGCAGAAAAAGAAAAAAGTGCGAAGGAAACTGTGCCCAACAGTGCATTGTGTGGTAGACAGTTGGCTTGTGTCACAAGTGAGGGCAAACACCACCTTATACCTCTAGTATGTTGTATACACGCCGACATTGGCACATTGACCTCTTCTAGATCATTACTTGAAGTTTCTTTACAAGGCGTCTCAGAACAAGGCAGCTCTCAAGCTCATACGTCTAGCCACGTGACAAAGCAGCGCTTCTGCAGACTTAAAAACTTAAAAAGTGTAGTAATGTTTTAACATAGAAGTGCTGCTGAGCATTTTTAAGGAGGAAAAGACGATGAGTCTTTTCTCTCATGGAGGCTCACGACCAACTGTATGCCAACAACTACTAACTGCTAGTGCACAGTTTCAAAGAGACGGCTGGCATCTTCTTTGCCAGGCCTATCATTCCGTGAGCAGATGAAGAAAGTCCGTCCGACTTGGACCAGCGCTCACCAATTTCTCGGTGTCTCGACAAAACGTGCACAAAAAAAAAAAAAAAAAAAGAAAAAGAAAAAGGAAAAAAAACTGCCAAGTACAACGTGCCGCCAGACTCTGACAGACTGTAACAACGACAAATTCAGCTGGTGCAAGTCTCTGATGCAAATCGCCGAGTAATCTTGCGCCGTCTCGGACTCGCGTCGAAAGTGATCTGCTGCAGATGACGCCAGTCTTGTGTAGGCCGTCACAAGTCAACGTTGAATGCACATTGTAAAGGAGTACTGATGCAATATTTCTCAAGTTTCTTTTTGTTAAATGAAAATACGGAATCTCGAAACTGTCAAAAAGCTACTACAAAGTCTCAAAGCGCCCTGAATTGTTTAATGTAAAAGTGTTCCTACAGCCAGTTTTACTTACGGTTTTGGGGATTATATTGTTCCACGATATCATGGCCCAGAATATAACCACACGTGAGCAGAATGTCGCAGTTTTTTAGGTCTCACTCCAGCTCCCTCAATCACGTGACTCTTGTGCTGCTGCTCCACGTAAGGACTGATCTAGTAGCGTGGCAGACAACAGAGCGTCAAAACACAGCATTGTGTCACTCCCTTGCAATCCCCTGCCGGGTCATGAAGTCACGATACAGTACAACTTCTGGGAACGGAACAAATTGGCTGTAGAGGGGGCTGTTATAAAAAATTGTTCAGGGTGCCCTGAGGCTTGGCAGTGTTGTTTTCTGTTGTATTGAGGACCCAGACCTTCCTCTAAGGAAAAAAAAAAAAAGTTGAGAAGTAGTGCATCAGTACACCATCAGGGTTGTGGCACGCCATCTCGGAATGCTCAGACCCATCCTCCAGTGAGCTTGTGGAAGAGCTCTTCGTTGAGCGTCTGGTTCTGGTCTTTGGAGCGCATGCTGAGGAAGATGTATCCGCCGATGAACTCGTGCACCGTCTTGCAGTCAGGCACTGAGGCAGGAGAAGGCGACGCGCTGGTCTTCCTCGAACTGGACATTCATCTGCTTCACCTCCCAGTTGACGTTCCAGGCCATCATGGTGTTGAAGCGCCACGTCTTGATGTGGTCGCCCGTCGACAGCTCCATGCGCATCAGCCGGTTGAAGGCCACGCCCAGCAGTTCCTGCGAGGAGGCACCGCAGTGGAACCGTTAGATGGTACCAAGTCAAGAGGGACACTGAAGTGAAGCTTCATTGATCAGTTTTCATTGATAAATTAATTTGCAATCATAGGTTTGTTATTAGGAGTGAAATCGAAGTTCAAAGCTCCGTTTTTACAAATTCACGTGAAACCCCAATGATGGTATGTCGGTGTGACATCATGGATTTCAAGTACTTTTTCTACAGTGGCTCAAGAGGAGCTCTTGAAATGTCGAATGTCAAGTCTCTGGCTCCATTGGAACGCAATGCAATTCATCTTCCACTCAAAAATAATTGTATAGGCCCTATCGTACACTGTAAAAATATGACGCTGGTGAGGAAATCTCAAGCCACTTGTTCCCACCTGCATTTTCTTGCACATTTTCCTGCTTACCAAGCATCTTCTCGTGGCTAGAGTGGTGCTTTTGGTATACTGTGGAAGGGCAATTTAATAGTAAAAGAAAGAAAAATGGGTCAGCTATGCACTAGCACGGCCGCTACATAAAAAAACAGGTGCGGCCTGCTGCGTCGCGTCGCCGTCAATGGGCGAGCGCGGGTCGGCTGAGCGGCAGCTGTTTTGGGTGAGGGCGCCACAAGCGCGGTCCGCAAGGCAGACGCTGGTCCGTGTTACTATGTGGTCGCCTCAGTATTTATGCGTGTCCGTGTGCTTTCTCGTGCCTTTCTTGTGTGTGACCGCACGTGTGAGCAGCTTGCCTCATGTTTCCTGCGCATGAGTACGGTTTTTTGGTGTGCGTGTGTGTGGCAGACGTTTTTTTAGCGGATGAATGACGCGAACCTGTTGTGTGCCGCTGTGCAACTCGAACGTGTAAAAAGACGCTACTGTGAAGTACCACGTATTCCCGTGCGATCTACAGTGTCGGGAAGCGTAATATTCGTAAAAGAGCACTTCTTTCTGCCTCAAACGAGCGCTAAAACAGCCGCGCGCCGCCGCATCCTGACTACAGTATCATGCCACTGCGCTGACTGCTACCCCCAACGGGTGCGTGCAACGAAAAAAAGAAGACAAGCATCAAAAGGCGCCCGGGGCGAACCCCTACCCTCTCCACCGAGAACGCCGTCGCGGTTGCGACAGCCTAACAGCCACGCAGATCGGGAGAATTCAAGAAATCAAAGTGAAACCGACCGATTCCGCAGGCGAACCGGCGAGACGAATCCCTTTCCCCTAGCTGTCGCTGCGCTACGTGCTACGAGGCGAACAGTCACTTGGAGTGATCCAAACGAGAGACGACGGAGGGTAGGACGGTAGGGTGAAGTCGGCGAAGAAATTATGTTGTTCGTGTGATTCGTGTAGTGCGATCAGTTGATCTTGGATAATCGAGTGATGACACCGTGGGAGCACTGTTTAGAAGAGTGTCGCCGAATGACGGTGACCGGAGCCGGATATTGTTTGAGTGTTTCATGGAAGAGAAATATACGAGAAACGTTCAAAGAATTGTGGGCTGCACACGTTTGGTGAATATTCAAGGCCTTTAAGTGTTCTTGGATAGTTTTTGATGGATGAGAGTGCATTTGTAGCACGGTAAGTTTGTTCCCGTTGTTTTAAACACCATCTATGTGATGTTGTGCGTTGTAATTGATACCTGCCGAGTGTGGATGTTTGCGTGGTGCTTGTACTGCCTTAACTCAGAATATATTTTGTTTGTGTTGTCAACTCTTGGCTCTAACTCTTGCTTTGGACCACAACCGGCCTTAGTTGGCGCACTAAAAGGACCTACATTTAAATTGTGTGTGCTTTCGTGGTGTGTTTCGGTGGGCCGATAAGTCAGCCCTTGGAACTTTCCCGGCGACTGCCTGTCCATTAACGGGATCAGTGACTGAGTGACACTCTTCATTTCAGTTGAGTCAAACGGGCAGCATTCATGGAGAGTATTGAGGCCCACTCTACAAAACATTGGTACTCCAGGGCAAACTGTTCCTATATGTGGGGTAATCGGCTGTTCTAATAACGACTTCACTACTCGACCTGTAATGTGCAACTATAAAACGCCTTATCTACGGCCTGATTGGAGTAAGTGTCGGGCGTACAAACGCGGCTGTCGAAGCGCTTCTCCGTGAACAGCCGGACCGTTGTGGTGGCGCCAGAGCGGGCGCAAGGAGAACTAGGATCCGGACGCCGTTTCGGCGCCACGCAGCAGGCCGCACCTGTTTTTTTTTATGTAGCGGCCGTGGCACTAGTGGTGAAAAGACTGGAAACAGCGCAGCTGGTGGCCTTGTCCTCCTCGTCCCCTCACTTCCCTTTCCCACTCTATAGTTATACTACACTATACACGGCTATGCTATGCTTCCTTTGTCTCTCTATGCTAGTCTTAGCATAATTAGGCCTAATTAGATTGAGCTATATTAAGCTTAATTAGGCTCAATTTGTTGTAATTATACTTAGCTCAATTAAGCATAGCTTAACTAGGAGTGGCTTAATTATGCTTAAGTTAGGCTTAATTGAACTTAAATTTCACTGATATTAATTAGGACCGACTTAATTAAACTTGGCATAATTAAGCTCAACTATGCTTAACTTGGCGCAACGAGGCTTAACTAGTTTTGACTAAGCTTAACATGGCCTCGCGAGGTGACGTCATAGCCAGGCATAGTTTTCTTTCTGTCCGCGACACATGGCCTAACAAAAGGTCTAAACAGCTCTGCTGTTAAAATGGTTTTTCTCTTCAGTGTCCAAACCGCATGTGCTTAGAATTAGTGTTTAAGTTTAAGCTTTCCATGACAGCATTCTTTACTGTGCAGCTTCTTATAAGGGGTCGGCAAAGCCAAATAGGTGACCACAAAAGACTTGCCTCTTTCTTGCTGCCGCTGAAGCGCACGACGAAGAGCGAGATGCCAAATTCGGGCAGCGCCTGCCAGGCCTTGATGAAGTTCATCTTGGCATCTACGAGGCTGAGGTCCTTGACGTTCCCATGCGCTTCGACAATCCTTTGAACAATTGCCTGCATGCAACAACAGCAATCTGCTATGACACTTCACAAGATTTAAAAGAACTACGGCAGCATTCATCTCATGGATAATGGTGTAAATTAAAGAATCCTTATCGGGATCATCAACCCATCTCATGTCCATGGCAGAATGAAGGCCTCCCCGAATGATCCCCAATTTTCCCTGTCTTGTGCAAGCAGACTCCATTTTATCCCTGCGGACTTGTTAACTTCGTTACTCCATCTAACTTGCTACCATCTTCAGCTGCGTCTCCCATCTCATCGTAACCATTCTGTTGCTATGTTTGTTCTATGCTTTATCACGTCAAGTCACGTGAGGCAGGCGGCGGTAGCCAGTGGAGCCCTGGACTTGGGGACCCACCCATCGAGCTCATGACCTCTTACCCCAAACGTTTATCAATATTCTTATCTCTAGAATATCCCCTAGCCGTTGGTCCCCTGACCCATTCTGTGGTCTTCTGATTTGTTAACATTGTGCCTGTCATTTTCTGTTCTGATTCACGCTGTGTAGTCCTTAATAACATTTTCTCAAGCTTCTTTGTTACCCTACAAGTTTCAGCCCATATCTTAAAGCTGGCAGCATGAAGTTATATAAGGTTGCGATATGTTGCACTGACTCGCAACACAGTCATACATTTTCTTAGTCGGTACAATATGTCATTTTGCTCATGCCTTCTTCTCTGACCTGTTTCTAGCACATTACTACATTCCCGGTAAAGTTCAGCAGATAGCGCGAACACCCTCTAACGAAGCCATGATGATGCCCACCTGTTTGCTCTTGAGTTTCTTAATGAAGCGGGGCGCGACAAAGTCCTCAACGTCAATGTCAAGCTGAGACGGCAGCAGTGCCGGGGCAGGTGCGGGCCTCTGCAGCTGCAGGAACTCCTGGATGGAGTGCACCTCGGCCTCGTACGAGGCGTCCGCCATGGTCTTGCCCTTGGCCGCCAGTCGGCAGCCGGCCATCCACTGGGCGTACTGGTCCTCCTGTAAAAGGCACGTGATCAACACACGGTTTACAGAGGAAGTGACACTTGCGTAAAAAAAAAAGAAAGCATGGGCTGCGCGGAACACGCAGTGCAGTCGCAACGTAAGCTGGCAGAGCGGCCTTCATAGACCCCGCTGTAAACTCTCTCAGGATGGCTGCAAGTACAACTAGTTGCGAGGTACCCACTAGGCAATAAATCATCCCATTTTACAAAGTAGCAAAGCACCCACGCGTTCCTAAGGCAATATGCACAGCTGCATAGCTGTACATTATTGTTGCTGTGGTGGATGATGATGAGGACAATGAAGAATTATTGCTAAGCCCTGTTTAATGGGTGGGAAGCTTTAAACCACCTACTCGTTACACAATTCACAAGGTGTGAAGCCTGGTGCGATTCCACTCTTTTGCCACAATATTGCATCAGTTAACGCGTTTCCTCGTCATACATGACGCTGGTACAGGGTCATTTTCTGAAAAAGATTCAAGCACTGGCGCAGCTCTGTGGTAGAACTCTTGCTTGCCGTGCAGAAAGCCTCGACTGGAATCCGCCTCGAACCCTGCTATTTGTTTCCTCAATGTGTGCGATAGCGGCGACGGTCAACTATGCCACTAAAAATGGACTGTTGTCGTGAGCTCATAGCAGCTCGCGCTGTAAAATATTGTTAAACCCTCTTTCACAGGAATCGATCGTAACATAAGAGTGAAGCACGTCGTAATAAATGTCTCAGTTTCGTAAGACCCTGAGAAATGCAAGTAAAACATGTGCACAGTGGGTATTTGTAAAAAATGACATCTAGCGCTTAGCAGAGACAGACAACTCTGGTTGGTTGGTTGGTTGGTTTGTAGGGTTTGAACGTCCCAAAGCGACTGAGGCTACGAGAGGCGCAGTAGAGGATGGCTCCAGATAATTTCGACCACCTGGGGTTCTTTAATGTGCACTGACACTGCACAGTACACGGGCCTCTAGCATTTCGCCTCCTTTGAAATGTGGCTGCTGGGGCTGGGATTGAACCCGCATCTTTCGGGTCAGCAGCCAAGCGTCTTAATCACTAGGCCACTCCAGCGGCCACAAGCAACTCTGTTAAGGTTTAGAGTTTGTCTATGGGTTTGGGAAGTTTCAACATTCGTGTTGATAGTAAGGCTGAGCTGCTTGGTGCCTACCGTTTCGCAGCGGAGCCAGTACTCGGTCATTCCTTCGGGGCCGGGCACTTCAAGACGAATCCCATACTTGCCTTCGGCGAGGTACACATCGGGCGTGACTTCTGAACCTGTGTGAAACAATACAAAGAGCTGTATGAACTGGCTCACTCAAAGCAGCTATACATTATACAAAACCCTTTTTCATGCACGCCTATCAATATTCTTGAGCTCACGCTGCTATTCTGATAAATTCCATCATTTTCCCCACAACTGTAGACACTTCTTACTGGCACATACTGACGCATAATTCGAAGGTTGCAGGTTTAATCCCACCGACAGAAAGGGTGACTTTTTGTCCACTTTAACTTATTTCAATTTACATCATTATTACTCTACACTACAGTTAAAGACAACAATTAATGTTCCCTGGCCTTATTGTCTGTTAGATTCATTTGATTGTGTCCTCGGAAAAATTGTAATTCTAACATTGGAAGGTGAGGCATCGAAAACGAGTTCAGTGCCCAAATATGATGCTTTCACATCTGCGGCCAGTCTGTATAAAAAATTGTGCAGCCATCTAATTTACAATTGGAACAGTGTCGAGAGAGTTGCAGCACGTTAAGCACACAGAACTGTAGTAGTCCACTGAAGAAAGCAGCAGATAAAGGCCTGTGCCTCGATTATTTTTTGTTGCAGACATGAATGAATGCTCATCACAACGATGTTGACTATTCGGTGCATATTAAAGTTCGCGCCATATGTGACAAAGAAAGTGGCCATGTGTCGAGGGCAGGTGAGAGGACAAGGTCAAACGTGGCCCACCTTTGAGGTTGATGACGTACGAGGGGCTTCCGCCGCCTTCGTATTCTTCTCTCGACTTGTAGATGCACATGCGCGTCTCCTTGAAGATGAAGAACATGCGCTTGAAGCCCTTCAACGTGAATCGCTTGGGCCTGCACAGCATAGGAGTCGCAGTTCTAGTTTCAATTTGCATGACGACGAAAATGCTCTTCTAAGGCAGCTACAAGCAAAATGTGTGTATAAAGACCCACTTAGAGCGCTCCCTCTTTCAAACAAAATAGCACAAACTGATGCTTTTAAGCAGTAACATCTGTATTAGATTGGTGGAAAAGACCAGGGATGGCTCAGACAATGAAACTCTATTCAAAATACATAGTGAAATCCATGTAATTTTTTAATACACACACATCAAGAAACAAAGAACAGCACTAGACATCCTTCATGTGTTTTAATGTGGTTTGTGTGTATGCACATACTAATGCTCAAGGAATGCATTATGTCGGTGAATTCTTGGTAAAGCCTGGCATCAAACTTTCATATTAAAGGGCCCCTAAATCACCCCAAGTTGAAAAACAAGAGAGTGGCTTCTTTCTCGCCTTTCCTACTGGTGCTATCTCCTCCTCGCCACTTAATATCTTCATAAAACGCGTGGATGATGTCAGCACTAAGCCTATCAGGATTTCGTGCTTTTAGGCTACACACTGTTAGTATCTCCACTTGCGCAGTGGCAAACCCACAAAAGGAAGTGAGATCAGTTGATCGCACACGACAGTCATGCCAGACAAGGCGGAACGGGAGTGCGACTGCATGACAAAGCAGGGTAGGAGACAATCCACAACCGACATCCCTCATATATGAAGCAATACAGAGTTTATTTCCTCACGACGTCACGTGAACAGACTGCTGGCATCACGAATTGTGCTGAGAAGACTGGAAACGCCAGGAGAGGATAACATGCTCGTTCTTTGTACTTCCGAAGGTTATTTAGAGGCCCTTCAAAATGATGCAGTTGGTTATCACATAGAAAGTGAAAATAAGAGCCAGTGTCTGTTCACAGACTATGCAAGGCCATTCAATGTGGTCTGGCCACAGGGAATGCGTGACTCACCTGAGGAAGCGCAGATAGCTGTGCAGCTCGGGCACTTGGGTGATGTTTGAGGTCTCGCTCGTGATGGCGCTGCCCTCCAGGGTGACCTGGAGGTCGGTCAGGGCAGCGTCAATGTCGTCTTCGCCTTGCGAGAAGTCTGGCTGGCTGCTGTTGGCCTGCAGATTCACTTGGAGCTGCGTGCACGCGAAACAATGCCACCCATGTCAGGCACCACGCCTCCATTTGTTTGCTTGTCGAGTACACAGCTAAGTTACCGTATTTCCTCGCATATAACCCGCACAAAAAAAAAATGTGCTTAAAAAGTGGGGGTGCGGGATATATGCAGGGGTTATATGCATTTCTTTTTCTTCTTGTAGTTAAAGTTAAGGGTGTGGGTTATATGCGAGAAAATACGGTAACTGCTGATTATTCTGTTTGAACAATGGGGTTGTAGGGTTGTGCAACATAACACAGGCTGTACCAGACATAATGCTGACTATTACGGCTTCTGTAACATGCAGCCAAAGTTCTGTATTACACTAGTCTTTGCATTTGATCTGTAAGTACTAAAACTGCACCCACAATTCAATCTAGTGACCTTGTGGTGCTGTGAAGATGTCCGAGTGCCCATACAGAAACAAGCTTTACTTCATGCAACACTCTTACTACCTTTGTATCTCTGTTACTGCTTTACCCCAGAGGCAAGATTGTGCCAGTCATGTGTACAGTACTTGCGAAATGAAACAAGACATCCTTTTTTTTTTTTTTTAAGTATAAAGACTGTTATGAACAATTGCTTGTGCTAACTGCGTCATGTCTCTGAAAATCTGGTCGCTAAAGGTAATGTTGGTTTTGACATAAGTGCTCAAGCCAAATTTCACCGACATGACACAAACTGTAGACAGTGGAAATGAAAGTAGGTGCATTACTTAGCCCTAAACTTTCGCATTTCAATCCACAAGTACCGTTCCGACACAAAAGGAAGACCAGCTAACTGCCACCACCCACCTGGAGTGCAGCAAAGAGCATCATCTCCTCTTCAGTGCAGTCTATCTCCTCAGTTAGCAGAGCCCAGCGTGCCTGCTCGTAGATCTGGTTGATGCGCACGGCGTCCTTGCGAGGGTTCAGGTCGTAGAACGAGTAGAACTTGTACCGCAGCTGCAGCAGGTCAAACTCCCGTACGTCCTGCTCCATGAGCGACAGCGATGAGTCCAGCCACCTGCACATCAAAAGCGAGGGGTGTCATCTCCCAGAGTCCTGGTCATGGAAGACGTGACAATGCCTTCTCAATAGCTACAAAATTTTTTTCACTGACGATATCTGACAGCAGCAAGCATCAACAAGCAATGATGACACGGAAACATAAGATAGAGAGAAAACATTAGCAGTGAACTTTGAATGACCATGGCTAACCAATTTATTAAGGGGAGTTCTCAACAATCTTCCTGTGATGGCGTGGTAAGTATCACAGGTGTGTGCACGGGGGTGGGGGCTAGTCACCTAAGAGTGCGGGGGCGCAAAGTCTACCCCATACATTGACTTAAAAGGGAGGTCAGGAGGCCTATGGTCAGTATCAAATATCGCTCAGCCCAGTCGGAACTTCCTTCATTTGTCCTCACTGACAACAAGGCTCCCGTGCAGGAGTCGAAATGATTCTTGTTTTGTGGTCAGTGTCCAACATTCAACCGCTTGCAACGTCTCCTCCTGGTTAGACAGGTTTCCACAAATGCTCATACTCATAGTTAGTTTGACCAGTACTGATATAAAGCACGGCACACTTGTTCATTTGCACTGCAGTACAGGCAATGCCAACATTTGAAAAATGAACGAGGCAGTTCTAGAGACAGAGCCAAGGAGTTAAGTCTGTTGACTTGATCCGTGAAATATCTGTATGCACGTCACCTTGACCAGCTTAGTTAGGCACTGCTCATCTTGCAGGCCTGCCACAAGAGGGCACAAACCTTGCTCTTTGTCACAAAGGGGCGCAAAGACATCATTTTTCTGTTAAGCCTTGGCCCTTTCTGGCCAGTTATGTGCGAAAGCCACTGTGTTTCCAACAGGTCAAACTCATTAGCTAACTAAACGTTGCGTTTAAATCTTTGCCACGACACCGTAGACGCAGGAAAAGTGGAGCAAAAAGAAAAGGTGCCAAGACAGCAGACCTGCCCAAAGCTCGTTCGTTGCGGGGTGTTTTTTTACTTAGTTTTTTTTTAACGGTTGCTCCCGTGCTGTTCTTTGCTTTCACGCCAACCATGCCAGCTGGCCTCGATCCAATTCCAGGGGAAGGGGTCATGCTTGTGTGTTGGCAGGCAAAGAGTTTTCGTTTGTTTGCTCGTTTTTGCATCTTACATCTTTAAACCCCTCCACCCGTGGTCCCTGGCCCAGTGTGCCAACACCCTCCGTCGAAGAGTCGGAAGTGCGAGTGCACAAACGCCGCATGCTGCCATCATCGCTGCTGTCATTTGCGTTATTTGCAGCACATAAGTCAGTTGGGAAGAATGACAGAAGACAGCTTTAAAAGCTGGCACTCACTTCCTTGGGGAGGACGTACCCTTGTTTGCTTTTGTGGGATAAAAATGAAAAGAAAAACACAATGAAGCTGGAAAGGTGCTTTGAGGATGGAGAAAGAAAAGCATTGGGGTCATTGGGCACATCGTTCATGCCCGGCCTGTTTGCTCGCTCGAACAAGTTCAGCCGAAGCTCAGCACTGGTTCTACTTCTTGGAGCAGAACGTTTGGTTCTTGAAATGAAGATGAGAACGTTTTGTACGGTAACCAGCATAAAGGAAGCAACGAAGTGGAACTGCATTACGTAAAGTCTACTAATGGTGCAGCAAAAGGTTTGTCAGAAGTAGAAAAGGTAAGACGGAAATGGCGATGCATTGCTCTTCGAGGTGGCAACAGAAATTGCAAGTGAGCACAGCACCATAAGGTATATTCTTGGTTCTAACATTTTTCTTTTTTCTTTCTTTTACATGAAATAGTCTGTTTCCGTCACTTAGTGCTGAGTCGACACGAGTTCGTAAGTTTCTTTCCATTTCTGGTTCCAATCGTTGGAACATGAAAGGAACAAAACACGCACTAAGGTATTAGTGCACACAATGTCTCCCTTTTAATTAAATTCCGAGTTTTCGTGGGCAAAAGACTGGGTAATTTGTGGGACTTCTTTCATGATTGTAAAGGCTTGCAATTGTTCCTCTTACACATAAAATTCCCAGTAAGCACGTGTCATAAGCTTGCTAACCTAACCTAACCCTACCCTTTGTACACACTGCCTATCGCTGCTACCGACTGAGTGATTTAGTGAGGCCTTTGGACCGGTGTCCTTTTGGTTGTGCTGGCCTGTGGGAAACGTGACCATACTTGATCGTTCAGGGGAAGTAAAAGTTGTGTAGTATAAGAGCAAGTAACATGTGCATCAAAGGAGTGGCAAGCACTGATATGCGGGTCTGTGACAACGCAAACTGCGTGACTCACCCCGCATTGAGGCGTGCCCTCTCGACGAGAGTTTTGGGCCTGAGCAGGGCTGCCTTGATGTCCTGTGGCGGCTTGTTGGGGCTCTGGGCCAGGGGCAGTTCGTACTGGGAGCTGAAGCTGTTCTCGGGAGTCAGGTAGCTCCCGTTTAGGCCTGGCGGGATCCCGTTGTTGAAGCTGGACGTGTTCCAGTGCGTCACCGACTGTGGACAGAGATATGTGCATGAGCAACTGTGCACCAAGGAAAGACCAATGGACACGGCACAGGCGACGCTCGCAAGTCCTTCGAATGAGTGAGCATTTCCTTAGCTACGCCTGTTCTTTTGGCCTGGCTGGCCGTCTTGCCTGGATGCCACGACCACGCCACCCTAACCTGATTTTATCCATCTGTCTGACAGCATTAACAAAAATCTTAAAGGGGTACTGACACAAAATTTCGCGGCCGAGATAGCCTGCTCGATCGATTCCCGTGTACGTGTGTGTACCATCTGCGAAATATCGACAGCGAATAAAGCTTGGAAGGTATTTTATATGAATTTTGAAGTTCGCGAGCACGATCCAGCAGAGCCCCGTCGAGTGTGCCGTTGCTGTCAGGCCGTACCTGGTGCATTGACACCCTCGGAGGTGACCCGAGGTGACCCCCCTACTTCCCCTACGTAACCGTTGCAGCCGGTACAAGTTATGATGACGTCGTAGCCGCCATTTCTGTTTTGACGCGCTTCCCGACGAATTGCTCCTCGCCAGCGGGTCAAACCGGAAGTGATTCGCCACGTCAAAAATTCCTTCCATCCCCGCCGCAAGAAAATCGTCGCCATCAGACGACGATGAGCCCGACAACGACAGACCGCGCGGAAATGCGTCACTGTTCTGTGTGCTCACATGACCGAGCGTTTCACTCGCTAGGGGGTGATAGTTGCACCCGGCGGCTTGTCGTTTTTGGAGCTCTGTCAAACCGAAACTGAGGCTGTGTCGGTAATGAGGAGCTTGTAATTAATTATCTGTCGCGCGCCGCAGCAAGCGATGTGCCGTGTTATGACTAACAGGCCCCCAGCAACACATTGCAGCAAAAAAACGCGGGGCGAAAATTTTTGTGTCGGGACTCCTTTAAACAAATCATTGGCTGCCATACCCACTATGATCTGTCTGTCTGGCAGCATTAACAAGTCATTTAAATGCATGAACATTTCATTAGCTACGGTCCGCCTCAGTGGTACAGTGATTATGGTGCTTGGTTGCTGACCAGAAAGTCACGGGTTTGGCCCCGGCCACGGCTGTCTCATTTTGATGGAAGCAAAATGCCAGGGGCCCGTGTGCTGTGCTATGTCAGTGCACATTAAAGCCCACCAGATGGTCCAAATTTTTGGATCCCTCGACTATGGCATGCCTCGTAATCATATCGAGGTTTTCACACGTAATACCCAAACGTCTTGTTATTTCATTAGCTACACCTACCCACCTTGACCTGGCTGGCTGCCTGGCCTTTATAGCCATGACCACATTCTATGCTACTTTAGTATGTCTGTCCTCAATACCACAACCTCAATTATCATGGCCTTTTATAAGTTCGGATAAGATTTAGGAAAATCCAACTCCTACGAGGAACTGAACTTCAGCTGAAGTAGCAGTGCAAAGTGTCTGACCGAGTTGTGGGGCGATCCAAGAGCCCCGTCGAGTGTGCCGTTGCTGTCATTGGCCTTTGAGCGGTTGAACTGGATGCTGTCGGTGCCCTCCTTGGGGCGCTGGCGTGGGCTGCAGCCGATGGCGCGATAGTTGCGCTTGAGGTGTTCGTTCACCAACGGTCGACAGAAGGACAGCTCCTCGGGGTGCCGGATGCCTGAATAACACGTGAATGCAACACACAGTTAGGTTAATAAAAGGACTCTGTTCACGTTAGTATGCTGTGACAGTTTGACGAAACTTTTTAAATTTCGTTTTTTGTTTTTCATTGTGTATTATCTTTTCGTTGGTTCATTGTAATTTTGTTTCTCATATTATTTTTACACTACAGGGCAGTGCTATCACGGATGGACAGCTCGCACTTGCTTTTCCTATGCTTTTCACTTATGATCAGGCTTCTAATGCTTTAGCATTAAGAAATGACGTTTTAAAAATTGTGCTGTTGACTATATAATGGCAATGACTGTTCGTCAGCCCATTTCTGCTATGTAACAAGGACTTTAACCCATACATGCCCAAACTCAGAAAAAATGACAAAACAAATATTTTTTTTTCACAAAAAGTGTACTTCTACCCTCAAAAGAAAGCACGAGTTCTTTGTTTACTGCCAGGTAAACGCAACACTGTTGTTCAAGCCATCCTATATATATAGGGCACTGGGCATACTACGGGTGCAATGTAAGGGTGTGGTAAGCCTTGAAACATTTCACGTGCACACCGACATTGCACTTCTTCCTCTCCATGACGTCTTTCATACAAAGCACGCGTTTGCCTGGAGAAAGCGGTCGGCATTTCACGTGCACTTCTTCCTCTCCATGACGTCTTTCACACAGAGCACGTGTTTGCCCGGAGAAAGTAGTCGGCACGTGGCAGCATGAAAAGCAAGCAATGTCTAGGCTTGCACACGTTGAGAATGAGGCCTCCTTGATGTGCTGCAGGTGGCGCTAGCCATCAGCTAAAGAAATAGTGATGTTAGAGTGCATCGAAGAAGCGTCCTATATGTAGGACACTGGGCATATATGGGTTAATAGTACAAACATGAGCAAGAGCTTAAAACTGATGAAAACCCAGGCAACCAAGGGTATTCTAGTACCATGTAAGATGGTACCATGTACCATCTTGCAAGCTCCATACTTCATATAACAGCTTTCCTTCTTTGCAACATGATTGGTAGCAACAAGATGCAAACGTGCCTTTAAATCACAGCACAACAATTTACATGCCCATGTCTCTGAGGCATGAAAATTTCCAGTAGCTAACCATGAATAAATCTTGAATTTAACCTGCACATTGTTTCTTCACCTATCATCCCTTCTGTAGAGGTTGTCCTAACAGGCCTCTGCTAGAATTTCTGATGAACATGCTTCAGTAAGCTGGCCCTAAATGAGACTAATTGTAAAGCAATCGTAAATCTTGTCAGTGACTAACAGACAACTAAACTTAGGTTTTTGTGCCTAAATGGGAACTTTGTTCATAGAACATTCAAGGAAAAAGGCCATCACTGAATCTTGAATATGTGACTACATTGCCATTAATCCTGTTAAGGCCGTTGTTACTACACTGAAACCTCGATATAACGAATGCGGATATAACGAATTATCGGTTATAATGAAGTAAATGAAGAATAGTCTTGTCATAGACACAGTGTTAAAAATAATCGTTTATAACGAATTTTCGGATATAACGAAGTTATTTTCGTGGCAGATGTGACTTTGTTATAATGAGGTTTGAGTGTAGTTTGAGTGGTGAACTATTTCAGATGAAGTCGTGATGACATATTTCTATATGTCACCAATAGATTGGTCGTTGACAAGATATACAGTTGCCTTACAATGGTTCTACCTCACAACGGCCATCGCAAAGGGACACCCACCTAACTCTTTGCAGACTTTGACAACGGCTGAGAAGGTCTTGACCGAGAAATCCGTTCGGACGTCCATGATGCGTAGGTCGGGAAACTGGATGCGCAACGTCTTGTGCATGGGCGTGAAGTGGAGCAGGGCGTCGGCCATGACACCGCACTGGTCGAGCGTGGACTTGGTCCTCGTGAGCCACGTGTTCTGTTCGGGCCACCAGAGGGCATGATCGGACCAGTCTGTGGGGACATCTGCACAGAGAAGGTAGAGGGAGGCAATTCAGCACAGCTGTATTATTCGCACGTAAAATATGAAACGGTGCAGGTAATCAGAAGAGCAATAGTATTGGTCTTGTTTAAGTGCAATGTGCTTTTAATAAATGATTTTTGTGTGACAAAGCCATTTTTTGTTGCTTCTGCAGCTGTTTAACCCCTTAAGCGCTTATGATGACCTGAGCTCGTCATGAGCAAATGTCACTTTTTTGCTTATGACGACCCGTGTTCCGTGATTGGCGCTTTTATTGAACGAGAGTGTGCACACTAAACAGCGAAATGTGCGCCTCGCGTTGGCGCAGTGCCGTGCTTTGAACGCTACCACAAGGATGGTAGCCTCATCAAGTTTGTAGTGAACTATCGAGGAATAGTACGTTTTGTCCAGGGGAAGTCAAATGGAACCCTTACTTTCTGGAGTTGCAGAAATTTCTTCAGGAAGAGACATCAAATGCCCCAGGTATGGGGTATTCACGTTAATCGCAGTTGCATTGCTTATATTTACATATTGAGTTCTGCTGAACAAATGGCTTCAAGAATCCATGACGAGTGAATCACTAGGAACAAAACTCCTCCATATACGTAGCTGGAGCAAGGACTGATGGTTTAACAGGTTTAGTCTTTGCTAAGCATATGGAATAATAAAAAGGGTTAAGTCTGTATTGTAGGTAAGTATTCACTGTCGCCCAATTGTGCCATGGAGACAACATACAATACCAGTCAAAAAAAATTTATAAAACAAATACGTGCATGCAAGTTCAGTGGCAAGTGTGAATGCATTTGTATTAACTTGCACGAACAGTATGAGATGACTGCTGAACAAAATGTACCCTCACCAACTTTTGACGTATCAGCACCCCATACGCATGCCAGAATGTCAAGAAATGCTGTTGTTTTGTGTTTCTTTAGTTGGCGAGTGTACATTTTCTTTGGCAATGTTCTTTCCTCACTGGATGAGTTTTTGTCAAATCCTAGACTTTATTACGAAAGTAGGGGAATTGTCCGAGGTGCTCGTTTTTCTGTATTATACACAACTAATGAAACCAACAGACTTTCCTTGGCTTGTGTGTTGGCTTCATTTGTTGTGTATAACGTAGACTTTATTGCGAGATGAATGCTGCCATAAGTATTATACCTATTTTATTTTATCATAAAAGTATTCCACACCAGTTTGGTGTAAATTCATTTTCTTGCAGAAATCTCACACTTCTTGCACATAATCTTCACTCGTAATAAATGAAAATGTCCCAAATCCAGCAGTGAGCAGCTTACTAAAATAAGTAGGATGGAATACTGGGCGAGTTGGTATAGATTTATCATGGCTAACAGTGCGACTAATGCGGACGAATGAAAGAAGGGGGGCATATGACACAGCGCGGTGTCGTGTGTCCCCTTTTCTTTGTCCACGTTAGTTGTGCTGTTAGCCATGACGATACTAGAACTCCTGGGCAGTTTTCAATCTCTGCCTTGAAGTGCAGTAAAAACATGACCCCTTTTTCTGCAGACTTCCGCAGCAAGTGGGCAAACTTTGTAGTGTGTGTACCACAACGGGGTCGACAAAGAGGCAGCAAGAAATTGTGTGCGTGCGTGCAGGTGCAATCTCAGCAGAGGCAATGTCTTGAATGACCCCTTTTAGTTATCTGTCTTGCGATAGAGATAGTACACAAACTTGCGGCACTTAAGAACATGGAGGAGGAGTACTCCGCACAACAGCAACAAAGAGCAGTGTAGGGGTGTGGACTGCAGCCACCACACCTATGCCTGTCACTGGTATGCAAGCCTGCAGGCTAACTCTGACCACATGGCCGCTTTCCTGCTGCTCCATCAGCATTCAGCTATCGCAGCTGGGTCATTCCTCGCCAAATGTCTCAGCCACACTAGCGACCATCTCAAATGCATTTAAAAAAAATTTTGCAGAATGTTGTCCGAGTGATAATCACCAAAAAATTTATTCCGAGAGTATCGTTTATTGAGCGAATACTAAATTTGGTTTACATGTAAGCAAACACGTTTGTTTAAGGTATTCGAAGCTATATAATATTCTGCAATTTTTCTGCCTTTTACAACTCCAGAAATTTTGGGAAAATGTGCTATGTTTGCATTTTTGCACCTGTGATATGGTGCTATGTCTGGATATCTCAGTACTCCATGTTTACCATAAAGAAGATATATTTTGCGGTAAAATATCTTCTGACCACTGAAGTTTATAAATCTTACTAGAAATAAATCACGAATGTGAGAAAATCTTCATTTTGGTCCACATTGAGATGCAATTTACACCACGTGGTGCCCCCCCATAAAAATCAGCCTTATACATCTATCGAAAGAAAATAAACAGTTCTTCCTATGGTGGCAAGTTTTATCATTATATTTTTTGTTTTAAGCAAGAAAATAATTTTTGAAGTTCTCCAGTGACTGCTATCTTCCCATTTGTTCACATGGCAGCTTCCGCACTGAAGTTCCTCATGCGTTCCCAGTTGAAATACCACAACTACAGTGTTTCAGCAACGAGAACGTTTGTCTTGCTTGGCATCTTATCACAAATCTCATTCGAGCACTGGATTACAAAAAGTCATTGCACCACGAACATGCCATCTAAGTGCTACTTCAAAAGTCCTGTTGAACAAAAAACTGAAGGAACTGGCAACCAGGAACTGTTTCTGCAGCGAGAGTACCGATCAGTTCCTCTTTTGTTATCTACGTTTATCAGCACTCGAAGATAATCCACTGTGATTTACTGCTACGTAACCCTTACATCTGTTTGCAATCTGCTTTGTTTGCTCTGCGTCACGCCAGCCTCCACATTGGAACAACACACTTCATGGCATGTCTGGGCCATGTTGCGAGCACAGCCATACGCTCTCCTCCTCTCAATGAGCAAACAGTGTTATCTTGCTACTCTCGCACCATATCTGCGCGTGGAAGCCGACTGGTACATAAACGCCACGATTTTATTGAATGGGATCTTTCTGACACAATGTTCATTTTGCAGCTATCCTCCATCTAGTGCATTCACTGTTCATTAAAGAAAAAAAAACTACACACACAGGGGCATAGCCAGGGGGGTTGGGGGGGTTAATACAGAGAGGTTAACCAGGATAAATCTCTGGTGTGCCTTCAGCAAAGTGATCATATACAACAGTACACTGCAAAATGAAGTTAAGTGAAGACATATTCATTACGCGGTTCAATTCATCCAAACGTCAATGTATCGTGCTCTTTCTTAGCCCCTAGTCGACACAACTAGCAAAAGCAAGTGGTGTACACTATTGTGTACAAAGCATCTCACAGGGTTAAAAATGGCATTGTAAATTTGCTTATAGGAAGACAACTTGCAGAGGAAACGAATGTATGCGGAGAAAAAAAAGATCTTCCCTGTTGAGTTTGATCCGAAATTGGACGATGAAGTGCTTTTGTGGGAATGAAATGGTGACTAGCCCTCCCCCCTTCGAAAACCTGCTCTTAACCAAACAAGCATCCGGTCGGCCAGACGTGTGACTAACACCGCGTGACTGTTTCACGCCCTTGATCTATATGCGGAACAAACTACAAGAGGAAGCTTCCGACCTTAACCTTATCTCGAAACCACCAACAACGACTGTGAAGGCACGAGCACCTTGCTCCAAGCCGGCCCACTGCTGTTTGCTTGTGAATCGAAACCGACTGTGTCTCTTGCCGCCAGCTGCTAACCAGATCTGAGACCTCGTGCTTCCACTGCTCCCCTTAACCCCTCTCTCTTGGGTCTTCTCCACAGGAAGCTTTTGTTTTGTTTTTTGTGTCGTCCACCGGCGCCATCTCTGAGGGGGACAAGCTCTAAAAATGGGTCTACGCCCTCTCCTCTCCGACCCTTAGGAACCACCCTGCCTCCTCCTCTTTGTCTGCAGCTGCTGCTGCTTTGACAGCACACCCTTGCCTCGCCAATTCGGCTTGGCCTTCTTGGCTGGCAGTGGCAGACTAGGTGGAGCGTGTATGTTACAGAGTGGCTGCCTCGCTGTTTTCACCCCGAACTTGTTACATCAGAAAGTTTTGGTTTGTCCACAGACTTCTTTACATTTGCGGATGCCGAGTTAACAGAGCCATTCACGGCAGCAACATGGCTGGTAGCGTCATCTTGTGGCATTTTGTTCAACTGCAATACATTTGAAATATTTTTTTCAGTCGCATCAATGTTCCTCGTCAAAACAAAATAATGAAAGTACTGTGAATTAAGGAATAATCTTAATGGGTAATGCTTTACACCAGCAGTTGAGTAAAGCCTGTAAGTTACTCCAATATTAGCTTTGCGTGTCTCTGGTTGGGCTCTGCATCATCAGGTGTCACTACCAGCAAGTGCCCATCACTTATACTTCTCCAACAACTTATAAAAACGCAAACGCTAAGAAGCCTACAAACAAATGGAAATTTTGGAGGGAAATTTTACAGACGCATAAAAGTGACTGGCTGTATCGACATTGCTACCTGGTGCTGTGGATGTCAACCAGGCAAACACAGAACTATCACTGTGGTAACCAAGTGTGTTCTACTTATCTTTTGATTCTATTTATGGGTTCCAGGGCCATGGAGTGCCGAGGCAAACATTACAATGCAACTCTTCTGCAGTACTTTCACCCTACATTGAGTAGTGTATGTAACAATTTAAGTGAAACATCTGAAGGCAGCAATGCAAGAGCATTCGTGGCCATGCCAAGATGCTTGATTTCATGAAAGAATGGATAGCTTGAAAACTGAAGTCACTCAGAATAACAGAAAGCTGAGCTAGTTGGTAGGGGCTGTGCTCTCCCGACTTCGCTCTTGTGTCTGTGTTTATGCGCCCCATATTTTAACATGAATTCACTCACTGGCTTAAGGGTCCGTGGACGTATCTATTGATAATCACGTTTATGATTTGCGACAACTAACAACCTGTTTCCAAACTTCCACAAAACTCTTCCAAATCATCTTTGCATCATATAATTATGCCATGTCTAGTCATGTTTTTTAGTGCGTTGCTTCAAAAAGAGGGCAAATGCCGGAGAGGGCCATGTGTGCCGTTTTTTATTTTTTGCGCAGTCCTTCCTTGTTGAAATCATAACCTATAATGAAAAAAAACCCACAGGGGGTCTAATGCATTCGCCTAAGACAGCTCGAAGGTGAAAGCCATCTTTTTCTTCTCAGTCAATGAATTGATCCTCCCCTGTCCCCCTCCAAAAGCTTTCTGCACCTAACATGGTTTTGAACAGCCTCCGTGATCGGGTCCACCCTTGACCAAGTGACAATGTCATGTGATGATGTCATCATGTGACGTCACTTTATATGACATCATTAGTAATGTGACAATGATGTCATAGTGACGTCACAAAATTTGGCGATCCGTGACATCATCATGGCATCATATTGTGACATCATCATGTGATGATGATTTTTCGCATCACTCAAGTTGACGCAGCCGACGCGGTATGCCAACGCCGACGGTCAATTTTCACATTTGATGAGGGGGTCTAAGGCTTTCGCTTTAAAATTCAGGACAGTTGGCAAGCATGCATTTTGTTGAAGTTGCGAGGCTGCCACTCCGTCGGAGCACTGGCATGCATCCATGCTCGGCGAGAAAGAGAGCTTGGGACTCACGCCAGAGGCGACGTCGCCCTAGTTGCCTTAATTCACGCCCAGTTTTTTTAAAGACTGTTGCAGTACCAGCGCACGACACGGTCGTTTCCGCGCGGCTGCCGCCGCCGTCCCGCCTGCCCTGGCTTTGTTTCATTGGAGGGGGGAAGGGGAAGAGCATTTCCTTCGCCCTCTCCCACTGCCACCACCAGAAAAGATGACTGACAGTGAAAAAAATGTTACTGCCGCCAAATGCGGAAGAACCTGTCGTCAAGCTTGTCCATTGTGGTGTCCTGAGACAGGTGACAGAAAATAAGTGACGGCACAGCTGCAACGCCGTTCCATCATGTTCGCTGGGGATTACGTGCATGTGTGCCTTTCGGGCGGTGAGAAAATTTCTGAGCTGGCCTTGCCAATACGTGAAAAGAAGGGCATCCGTTCAATCCCTCACCACACCTTGGCTGCTATTTCGTAACGGTGTGCTGCGCTCAGTTCCGTGCTAGTCTTAACATCCACTGCTCCCATTGCTGACAGGGGTAGACTGTCCCCCTAGCCACTACTGAAGCATGAAAAGCTCCATAAGGCATTACAATAAAAAAAAAAAACCAGATCTCCACAAAATAACAGCCCAAATGCATTGCAAAGGAAAACGGCAGTACATCTAGGGTGACCAGTTCCTGCAACTGCAAATGCGTGTTCGGCACGCTTATTTGTGCTTGAAGATTTGACATTCTGTCTAATTGAAAAATGGTGTAAAAATCTTTTTATGTTTATGAACGACACACACTTTGCCTCTCATTCGGCAAAAGTTAGGTAATTATGCAGAAGACCTATTAACATCTTTCTAACACGTAATTAGCACCTTTTTGTCCCTCATTGTTTTCTTTCTATCAACATGCCTGAACTCTCAAACCACATACTCGGTCACACTCGTGATTACAATGTCTACGAGATCTGTCGTGAAAAGGCTGCGCAAGATTTTCTGATTTGTGCAGCTTTCACTATTTGCATCCTTCAAAGAAAGCACGTGGTAATAATTTATCATGTGTTCTACCTAGTCACAAAAGAACCGAAAAATAATTTACAAGAGTAGTAGCATTGCACCTTAGGTCCACAGTGCAATGATCGACAGAGCTAGCTAAGGATGCAGCTTGCTACTGCAAACCAAACGTAAGGAAGACACAGGAACAAACAGAACAAGCGCGAGCTAACAACTGTTCATTTGACACAATCATGACAGGAAATATGTGCAAAGAAGACGAAGGTTACAAAATTTTAAAAACAGTAGCATTTTTTTCGTCTTTGTCGTCTTTGCATACATTTCCTGTCACGGATATGTCAAAGTACCAGTTGTTAGCTCGCACTTGTCCTGTTTGCACCTGTTTCTTCTCTACGTTTGGTTTGTTTGTCGTTGTCTCAGTAGTGCTCTGCATCCTTGGATCTGAACAACCAACTAGCACACACCTTAGCTCTTACAGTGATCGGCAAAAGGAACAACAAGGATTGACTCAGTGCTCTTTCCTGCCATTTCTTAGTTTTCCTTTTGTCGACAGTCTTGCTGAGAGTCCAAAAGCAAAAGATAAGTTGCAAGCACAGTGGCCACATTGCTTGATTGCTGCCTGGCTAACTGCACTGATGGAAAGCAACAGCTGCCTTCTGCTAAAAAAGTGAAGAAGGCTCCCCTCCCCCCTTCCCCGGTTTATCCTTCCAAGATGGCAGCCCCACCTTCCACTCAAAATAGGCTGCACTGTGAGAAGTTGCTTTGGAAGATGGTAGACAGCAGGCGAGGGAGTGAATGGTGGAGGGGAGGGGGACAGTATGACTCGATCTTTTGTTCAAGAGAAAACAAGGATACAGCTAATGCGAGTGCTACAAAAAAAGAAAATCTACGAGAATCAATGTGTCACAGCCCAGGCTTTGCTAAGCTCTAGAAGCATTATTTTTTGTAATATCTGGTTACTGAACAATACTGGCAACAAGTTGACTCTCTTCATCCACTCTCATTTCCGATTATCTCCGTAATTGCCTTCAATTAAAACTACAAATAACCACCCACAACCTTTCTTAAGTTTTAATATCCGTTAACTCAACGTGGCTGTGTGCAAAAAAAAAAAAAGAAAGTGGGCCTTTCTCGACAGTAGCCTGGTGAATTCGAGACAAAGTGGGTTGTCCTTCTAAAATGAGCTAATGTAAGTTGCACAGTTTGCACTAGTAAGTTAGCCTAAAACGTGTAAAATCTAATCCAAGAAATCCATTTCAAAGCCTGTCTCATTGGTGTAAAAGAATGCTACAACTGTGCGTTGCATTCGGAGAGGACAGATTCTGTGAGCAAAAGCAATCGACACCTGATCGACATCAGTGACAGGACTGTCACTTTTTGTTTCCATTATAGGTAAGAAAATCTAAGCGTTATGGTGCACGAAGGGACGTGGAATAGACGACAGTTATTCACCACCATCGATGTGCCACTGTATAAACCATCCGAAACATCAAGCTGTGGCTTGCGCCGAGTGAAAATATCTATGCAAGTATTAGCTGGTAATAGCCGGTTAGCATGGAACAGGAAAACAGGTGCACGTGATAATATTGACATTTTTCCTTGCTTGAACATTAAAATTTTCCAAGTTACTCAGTTGAAGCGACATTCCCAAAGCCAACTCATAAGTAGAGACGATCATTTGGCTACAGGCACGATAAAACAGTTCATTATGGAGTATTGCAAATCTTCATGTTCATGTTAGCACATTTTTCCTGTGTGGTTCTTCATAGTCTGTAAATAGTGTGTCCCCACAAGAAAAAAAAAAGGATGCATTAAGTTCTTGTTCACTTTGCTGCTTGTGGGGATGCCCCTATAACACATGCATACCTCTCAACTGCATTAACACAATAATGAGCTGTATTTTTCGAAATGGGTTTTTAAAGGTTCGACCAAATACATTTTTAAACAAACAACCTGTTGTAGATCGCTGTAAGCTCTATACGATATGACAAAAATGTTACGAAAGAAGGAAAGCACACTGATAAAAAGTACTCACTGAGTGATTCGACGAGCTGAAGCATGACGCCACCAATGTGCATGTCTCCCTTGACCCTGAGCTTGCGGTCAAGCTTGAGGTCGGTGACGTGGATGCACAGCTCCCAGCTGCCGTCCACTTTCACCCCGTCCGCTATCATGTTGCTCAGTTGTGGGTACACTGTGTGGAAACAAAATTAATAGAATTATACAGGCGCCATTTGCATTGAGCGAGTCACGAAGCAACGCAGATATACGGTATAGAGTTCTTCAGGCTATTCAATGCTTAAGGGACACTACAGAAGGGAACTGTCAGTCCAGAAGAAGATTTTACTGAGTATAATTAAACAGAAAGCTCACATTTAACCCGAAGAGTAAGTTAAGCGAGATCGAAAGACCGATGGCCGCAGTCGTAGCTTTCGAGTTATAGGAAAAGCTTTCTATGAAACTAATGTACTGCTGCAATAGCCAGCTCGTACTACTAGTTAGAACATCAATTAAGAAATGAAGAATTTTGCTGAACTTAACAATGAAAGAAGAATTGAAATTGGCTATTGAATTTTCCCCTTTGTAGGAAGGTTCGAATCCCTCCTGAAAAGAGGGGATATGATCCAAACCCACAAGAACAACAATTTGAAACCTGCAATGTCATGCAACAATGATGTTGCCGCGGCCTTATTCCAGGCAAAATGAAGAGGCCCACACCCAAATCATGACCACACTTATACGATTCTCAGTTCGACGCACCACCTCAACCCCACGAGTGAATTAACTGTGCCTGTCTCTTACTTCCTTGCACCCCGCCCCGACCTGCACCGAAGTTTTGCAAAAGACATGCCGATGAGTGAAACCCAGCACCATTCACACGGTTATGCTGAGCACACCAGCACCAATCAATGCGGCCGCTATGCTCTGATATACGCCCAGGCTATTCCCAAATTACAATTTTCTGATTAGACGTGTTTCAGGGCATCTTGTTGGTACTGGAGAGGAGGCGTGCTAATCACACAACACTGCATGAAAGGACATGGTGGCGTGTCTGTGGAGGAACGCTTGAAAAATAAAAGTCACATTGGAAGGTGTACAGCACGGTCCACTCTAAAAGGGAACACACGAATGAGCACCTTTCATATTTCTGGTCCCCTAACAGCAAGTGCACGTGGAAACGTGGTTCGTGCACGACACTTGTCTGTCAAAAGCAGTCAAAACTGTCAAGCACCAGTAGTCCTACGCAAATCTATAAGCCACTATGCTTTTCCAAGAGAGCAAAGTCTGGACATGCATCTACGCATGTGTTCCCTTTAACAGTGGACCCACCTGCACATGCCTTCAGATGAGACTTTCTCCGCAAATCAGCTGCCCTTTCAACAGGACAAACTCCCGAGATAATGAAAAAAATGCACCACATACCAGCCTATACAGCTTGACGTGCTGTTTGCACATAAACGACAGGATGCTCAGAAGGAGGCACGAATGTAAACTTAGAATAATAATACTGTTTGCCCTGTACATGTTAACATTGCATGCAGGCATTCAAAGTTATGCCACGTAGCCCAGATCAGCGACTACGACATCCGTAATCAAGTATATCAGATGTGATAATTAGAATTACGGTGCTATCTGTTCGTGTCGGGGTACGAAACATATATATTGATGTTTCCGCAAGAATGCACATTTTTTCTTTCTATCGCGGTACACTGACAACACTGCAGCAGATAAATTCAATTTCTATTGTTATCATTATCTGAGCTGCTCTTTTACAAAGTGCCAGGCAATGTCCCTGAGAAGCCACCGCGGTGGCCTAGTGGTTATGGTGCTCGGCTGCTAAGCCGAAAAAGGCAGGTTCGATTCCAGCCACGGAGGTTGCGTTTCGATGAAGGTGAAATGCTAGAGGCCTGTGAACTGTGCGATGTCAGTGCGATGCAAGTGGTCGAAATTATCCGGAGCCCTCCACTACAGTGCCTCTAAAAACCTAATTCACTCTGGCATGTCAAACCACATAAACTAACCAATGTTAATTAGTTGACAAGAAAATCAAAGCCTCAGTATGCAAAGATTGAGATTACCTTCAAAAGCGATAAAAAAAGCAGTGGATCAATCTTTTTATAAAGCAGGCTGCACAGGCTAAAATCTAAAATAAAATGATAAAGGTGATACCTTTACATTTTTTTGAGTGAATGCTTTCTTGAACATATAAGGGAGTAGTAAATTAAAGATACACCATTTAATAGGAATCCAACCACCTGGAACTTTAGAATTGCAGGTCATCTTCAACAGAACATTCGAATAACAAGAATTCTATATTTCTGTGACCGCTTAATGCCTGTTGTGTGAATTATCATGTTAATTTAGAGTCTAGCTATCTTTGTGGTAAAAAAAAAAAAGCCGTAAATACATCATAAATGAGTGAAGTCAAATGCCACAGTTATACACAAATTTGTGATTTCACAGAAATATCGTTTTCAAAAGCACAGCAAGCATAGTTTTCAAACTGCAGTTAGAAACACAACCTAGACGCACGCAGTGCCTATGCATAAGTTTTTAATAAGTGCTTGTTACAAATATCGCGTTTCATTTTAGAAAACACATCGTAGGTGTGCAGGGTCATTTTTTTACATTTATCAATAGCCTATAAATCAATGACAGCACCTCCAGTTCACTATCCCCACTAGTACTTTGTTTGCCCTTCTGACTCATTGACCTCCCTTCGTTTCCTTCCTCCTCCACCTCTTTCTTCTCACAAGTGCACATTTCACAATTCTACAAAGATTTATTTTTACCCCTGCACATTGCAGACCTGTCAGGATAAAGCGTTTGAACTCAAAGACCAGTTAAAGTCGTGCTAGCTTTTCTTTCCTTTTTGACAACACTGCGAACAGTGCAGATAGCGAAACAATATCTATACAAACAGGACACTGCTCCCATCCCGGCATCTGAGCTATTCGCAGTATTTACAGTCTATCTGTTTCGTTTGTGCGTTCCTTATCCTCGTTGCCTGCGTTTTTTGGCACAGTGGAAGCGCCTTGCCAATGACTGATAACGTTTATCGGACTTCCAAAGGGCTGCAGGCTTTGCCATAACAAGCCAAATTGTTTCAACACCAATGTGCTATACACGATCACGAACTGCGAAACCAACGACGTCCCTCACATTCATGCGCAAATGTTTTGAAGTATTTGCTACAGCGACGTTACCAGCTGCTGTTTTGAAACCTCAGTGTTGCAACCAAACAACGGTATCTTTCGTTGCCCAAGCTACGTTAGCGTATCAGACTAAACAAGCCTGTATATTCTGTAGGTAGCAGAAAGCAATAACAAGACATGTGCAAGAGCAACAGTCCAAGCACGTATACGTCCGAGATGAGTAAGACGGAACGTGTGTCATATAGTTTCGGAATTTCCTTCAAGATGTCTGTACCGAATGTCCGTGCGCAAGTGATTAGACAAGTGCAGTCTTGCTACTCCCACACGCTTGCCAAGTTTCTCTTTCTGCTTTTGCAAGCGAGTCTTGCAAGGCCTGCTCTTAATTAGCAGCTGTCAGGTGTTAGTGCACTGTACTAGAGATCCAAGCTTCGGATGGATGGATGGGGGAACTTTATTAAATATAGTCGAGAGACACGACTAGCGCGCAGTGGGCTTCTCCCACGTTGGGACGGGCAGGCTTAGCCTGACCGCCTCGGAGAAGTTCAGAATTATTTCGTTAAGGTCACACTCCACTGATTTATGCATTGTTATTTTCTACATCAAGGGATACGAGACTCTTGGTAATTTACCTTGCTCTTCTGCAACGAAAGATTTTCTTTTTTTTTTTCTTACCAGATGGCTCATAATTTTTTCTGAAAAGTAAATTTCCACTTCAAATTCAAGGTAACAGATGTGCTTGTTTAAGTGACATTGCACATTACCATTACATTATGATGCCTGCCTAATCATTTCGGTTCATTAACATTTAAAAAAAAAAGCTACTATGCTGTTATGTATAGTGTTGAGAGGTCTGGGATGAAAATGAGTGAGAGCCTTAAGCATATATCAATGCCAATCCGAGAAAAATTTTAAGCCTTTGCCAAAGGCCTGGACAACAGGTTCATTTGGTACTGTAGGCAGCCTTGCTCACCTATGCTCTTCAACCGCAACGTCTTTCGTAATCTTTCAAAGTCATCCACGAAAAATTGGTACGCGACTTGGTCATTGGACTGTGATTGAAATTAAGACAACGAACATTGCTGTTTCGACAGTGGATAGCCAACATTGCGCATGTGCAATGCGAGTAAATATGATAATTGAATTCAGTCAAGAATTGTTGACATTGTATACATAATTGTCTGTCACAAAAGCGGGGTGGGAGGGGCCCAGGAATACAGTGAGTTAAATGTATTTCCTGCTGCAGCAGTTTGTTTGATAATAATAATTGCTGGGGTTTAACGGTTCAACGTCCTAAAACCACGATATGATCATGAGGGATGCCGTAGTGGAGGGCTCCGGAAATTTTGACCATCTGGAGTTCTTTAACATTCACCTAAATCTAAGTACACGGGCCTCCAGCATTTTGTTTCCATCGAAACACGAGCAGTTTGTTTGAGACGGGCAAATGAAGCACCATGTGTTTTCTTGTTCCCATCCACAGTAGTTCGAAGGAAAGCAATTTTCTCGAGCTAGAGATACGCCAGGTCGTTTTTACCAATTTTTTTTTTTTTTTCTCTCGCAATCTTTTCCTCCTCCGCGCTGGCTGCAACCGCCCCATTCACGGATTCCTTCTCTTCAAAGTTCCAGCGTGACGACACGGTCTGTAGTGGGCACATAGCGCTGCCTCAACTACACACGCATTCTATGCGTGGGCAGTTCGGAAGAAAAAAAAAAAGCCTACCGGCCTCGCATACATACGTACACGCGCGCGCGCACGGACCTCGCCTGTATCGTGTGTCTCGCAAGCGCGGCGGCACGCACCTACGCTACAACCGCCCGTAGAGTCTTTGGAGGCCCGTACGTGGCAGACCTACCCCTACGCTAGCTTCGCTCGCTGTGCGCCGGCTGCTGCATACGAGTGCCTGCTGGAGGATGATGGCTGGCGGCTCCTTGGGTCGACCGCGAGCAAGGCCGTGCGAGAGAGGATCAATGCCCCACGCACACATCGCAGCAGCAAACACCCGAGAAGCCGCACCCCTCCTCGCATACGCACTCGCGCACAATTCCATCGCGGAAATGAGTCGGCAGAAGAAAGAGCGCGGCTGTATCGCAGATCGCGATGAGGTCGCGACGAATTGATGCCGCTCTTCTTAAACGTTTATTTATTGCTCTCTAGGGGGCTCGAAGATCTTCGTGCAGCGGGAAGATTGTGAAGGCGCGAAAGGCGGATCGTGGGATGAGCTGCAATGGCGCAGTTGCGACAGCTGCTTGCAGTAGGAGTGTTGTTTAAAGATGGGGCGTAGTTAGAAATTTTTCCCGGTTGGGGAGGGGTGTTTAGCCAACCTTTATGCATGTTCGTGCGTCCTTGTATGTGTGTGCGTGTATATGTACACATGCAAAACAAATAATTCGGGGGGGGGGGGGCGTGAACCTTCCCTGGAAGCCTACGCCAGTCAAGCGTTTTCTCGCTTACCAAGAGTTTTTTTTTTTTTTTTTTTTTTTTGCAATAGTGGTGCTTTTGGTATCGTGGAAGGATAATTTTCCAATCCGAGGAAAAAACGTCGTTTTCTTCTTTGCTGTCACTTTAAGGGACGTCAAAATGAAATACTCAATTGAGCTTAAAGGACCCCTGACAGCAAAATTTTTGTTGGTGACTTTTTTACTGTAATTTGTAGCTTTGGGTCTGGTAATCCCTAAGTTAAATCGTAAATGCTCTAGCGTATCGTATAACTAATTCTAGCGTAGTTAATTGTGACCATTTTAGCGTCACTTCAAAACGCCCGCCTAAAAACCACAAGAAACTAGCGACCCATGCGGGGAGCGTCAAAGACCACGTGCACTCAAGCTGTGGTGACGTAGAAAGCGCGGTTTTCAAATCGGGGCCCCGCGCGCGGTAGAGATTGAAAGTATGTGGGTGCCTCGGTATGGGTTAAACCTGTTAAGCGCGTGACCCCTCACGAAAACTACCTCGAGAGCAGCCCGACAACAAAGCGAGAGGGGTGCGGAACAATAGGCCCTCGCCGGGTGCCAGTCGTCGTATTGTGCATGTGCGCCCCGCAAACGCACGCCGCACGCTTCGACACAGCAAAGAGTGAAAGCATGGCTGGCAGTCGGCTCCAAACACACTCAGAAATCGTCGACGTCATTGTTACTAGCGTATCGTCACTCAGGGTGATTTTGTGCAATGTATCACACCGAACACGTAGCACTAGTGTCGATGTTGCAGGGCAGCCGATTTTTTGTTTTTTCTCCTACGCTGTTTGACATCGAATTAAAATAACTTCCACGCGACGGATGCCGTTCAAATTTGGCCAAGAAGACCTATGCATACCAAGCGATCGAATGATGGGCACATCTCGATCTTGAAATTTGATGTCAGTGCTCCTTTAACTTTGTGGTCGTTTATTTCGCCATCACAAGTTTATTATTTCAATAGAAAATGAACGCCAATGTTTCATTTTCGAATTTCGCGCCAAATTCTCGCACCTAAATGTCACTGTGACGCCTCAGTCTCTCTCTCTTTCTCAGTCTTTCTTTTTTTCGTGTTTCGGGCCGTACTGGCTTAAACTTTCCCGAAGCTTGCTGTGTTATGTGACTGGATCCCTTAGAACACGATGGACGTCATTTTTTGCCAGCAAACAACGATGAAGGCCTCTAGCAGACGCTGTCAAAATCCATGACGTCACGGCGAGCGGTGCGGGAACTTCCAGACGGCGTCGCCACCTGTGTTTTCTTTTCGCGCGTTTTTTTGGCTTCTGCCAAGCGTCTTCTCGCGGCAGAAGTGGTACTTCTTGTTTGCGAATGAGTATTTTATTAATTAATGCGAGGGAAACCGTTTTATATAGTTTTCCTTTAACGGGTCATTTCTAGCGGGTTGATTATGTGTGTCAGCTAATGAAACACCAATCGTGGTACGGTTGCGGCACGTAGAACTCCAGTATTATAGGAATGCTTTGGTTCGGGCAAGTTGGTGCGACATCTGCAAGTTGAACAGCACGAAATGCGAAGACAAAAAAAACACACACAGCACCAGTGATAAGTTAGAACCACCTACTAAGCGCCGTCACGGTGGTCTAGTGGTCACGGCGTTGGGCTGCTGACCCGAAGGTCACGGGATCGAATCACGGCCGCGGCAGCTGAATTTTCGATGAAGGCGAAAATGTATTGAGGCCCGTGCACTTAGATTCAGGTGCACGTTAAAGAACCCCAGATTGTCGAAAATTCCGGAGCCCTCCATTACGGCGTCCCTCATAATCATATCGTGGTTTTGGGACGTTAAACGCCAGATATTATTATAACTACCTACTGAGGTTTATTCTAGGGTGGTGCTTTTCGTAGTGTCATTCATCACCACTGGTGTTTTGACGAGACGATGCTCATTTTTGCGTACTTGTTAACACAGTGATAAGATTGGTGCATTCAACGTGATTCAATGACATGCCACACGCTTCTGTGTTTTGAATCTGTTGTCATCCTAATTTCTGTTAACACCTCGATGTCTGTTAAGAAGATAGCAACCATGTTTGTTTGGTGTTACCTGCTACGTTCATGAGGATGACGTCTTGTCAGTGGTGACGAGTGACACTATAATAAGGACCTTATTATCGAATAAACCTGTTTGATTTGGCAGTTCAGCACTGGTCCTGCGTGTGCGTGTTTCTTGTGTCATCGTATTTAGTGCTGTTTAACTTTCAGATCCAGCATATTGCTGATTTTTCAGCAACGTTGCGACCACTAATTAAAACTCTGTGGCGTGGTTTCGTGTGTTGGCCACGTAGAAATCATGCGAACTCCACGAAGCAACGTTGCCAAGAAGGAAGCGGCACTGCGTAGTGGTATAAATCGAAAGCGGAAACTTTTAAAAATATCGCCGTTACTAGGGCTCGATCGAGGGGATGTTTGTACCCAGCTGGTAAGAAAAGGTGTTGCCTTGCGTGATGAAACCGTTAGTATGGCGACTGCTTTTGAAGTACGTAATTTGAGGCTGCACTCCATCGCTTATTTTGTCGCTTGTATTTCTACAGGCGCGAACTTTTCTGATGTGTGCGGGAAACGACTGTTTTTCTTTTTGTCCCCCTTTTCCCAGTATTTCTGACATAGGAGACTTTATTTTCGACGTTTTTTCGCTTCGATACTTGATCCAAAAGCGCGCGCGCTTCTGCTGCTCGCGCCTGCGTCGTCTGCTCATCGTCTGCATCGGATTTCGTCTGCTCGGCGTGCGGCTTCGTTCGGCGTTATTTTCGGATTCTGCGTTCGGGGACGGTGTGTTTGTCCCCAAAGATGTCACGGTAAAGGCCACAGAGGAGAGATTAATGTCAGCCGATGTGGAACGAAATTATCGCCACTTCGCTTTTAATGACTCGAGGTATCATCTTTAGGATGCGCTTTGGCACGCAGTGGATACGCACACGCACTTAGTTGATGGAAAAAAAAAAGAAGAAAAAAAAAGGAGATACCAGACATGTGAGCTTCACTTGCGTTCTCTTGTTCCTTGTTTTTTCCTACTAACTTTACATGTCACAGAGCTTGCCATGGCGCAGCATTAAAGATGAAACTGCACCAACTAAACCTACTTCAAACTCTGCTTATTTTCATGACTCCAGGGATATCAAAGCGGCCTGCAACTAGAGAAAAAAAATTGGGCACTTGAAAGACATGGCGAGCGTTCAACTCTCCCTTGGCTGCCAGGCAAGTGAAAAAAATAAAAAAATAAAACGTTAATGATGGGACAAAATCAAACGTACAGCACGTGAGCCGCAAAAGTTGGCAGCTGTAAGCAGCTTTCATCTACCGTAGAAGCTCCATCGTTTGCTTGTCCTGGACGAAAACATTTTTCCCACAACCGAGCGACGCCGCGACTTATTTCGCGGCGACGATTTTGCAGAACCCGTTTCTCTAGACGCGGCCTCAAGGTGATATTAATTAGGCGAGTGCAGCAGCTTGAGACTTGCAGAACACCATCAGAACACCATGCATGGTAGTACGTGGTGCGATAGTTGCGTAAGTCTAGGGGCAGACGACGCCAGCATCGTCTGCTTCCGGAATCCGGTGGCCGATCGACCTGTTGTGTGCAATCGCTTGCGATGCGCCAGGAAGGAGTATAACGTCAAAAGGCCGTCCGTATCCGGAGGAACTCGCCGAATGCGCTGAGAAAATGGGGCGACAAATCTTTAGGCGTCGAATAAAAGAAGCGCTTCAGCAGAAAACGCTAAACGCCATAGTCGCCGTAGTTAGCGCCCGTCCTGTGTCTAGTTCTATGTGAATATCATGGTTTTACGCGTTAATGTTCCCAAAAGCTATGCACCATCTCGTCAAAAATAAATTTTCGTTAATTCATACATACAACTTCGCTACAACCGGCTTCGTGTGACGCTTGCCACATGAAGATCAAAACTGAACTACGGGTAAACAGCGCTACAACGGGGCGAAGAAAGAAGGGACACTGTTAAAAAACACTGTTAAAGATACTGTTAAGCGATACTGGAAGAACACTGTTAAAATATACGCAAGGTAACATATCAATGTGAAAACGCGCATTTTCGGCTGTACAGCAGCCACACGTAATGCGAGTTTAATCAAACAGCTGTTCGTCCTGTCCGTCTTTTAGATGTTCGCGAGCTTTAAGAAGGCACGAATGCGAGCTAACAAACGAATAAAGAGTGTTTAAAACGATATTTGCTACCAAAACACGTGCAGCAAAATATGAGTGGTTGTTACTGGGTGAGGCACAAACCAACACAAACGGCAACATGCGCAAGCTCACCATAACAGCCGAGATGTGTTGACAGGTCATGCAATTGTATCATGCGTATGGCGACAGCGCCGCCGTTCTCATGCTAAATCGCGAGTCTCGTTATCCATCTATGTATTTAAGTCGTGGCACGCCTCCCTGCGTGATCAAATATAGCGATGCACGCTCGGCGCAAAGCAATTTGGTTCGGTAAACATTCAGAGGTCATGAGGGATGACTCATGACATTCGCTGGAGCCTTATCGCTCTTGCAATCGCGGTTAGAGTGCATGTAAACACAAAATCCATCTGCTCATTCGAAACGTCGCATGGACACTAGTATGCAGGAAAGCACACACACAGGAGCTCGCACAAGAAGTCGATCACGATCGACGCGCCGCTCGAGCGTACGATCACCGAAAGTGTAAACTGTGTCACCGCGGTGTTTCCCCGACGTTTTAGTCACACTACGCCGCCGCTGCTATCCGGTTACTCACCGTAGCGTGGCCATGAAGGGTCGGCCGCTAGCACCGGCAGCTTGCTTGCCGTGGAGAACGCACTCACGTCGGCCGCCATGTTCGCTCGGTATCGTCAAAGGCGCCCGCCTGTGTGTTCTTTCTATCGCGCGCGCGGCTCTTTCTCTGTTTACTATCGAAGATGGGTTCGTGAACACTGCAAAACAGCACACGGGCTTGCACTTAGACGCTACACTCGGAAACAGACTCCATGCCTCCTGAGCACTCGTTCAATCGGTCCTCTGCGCCGGCGATGCTTCGCTACGTGGGCTACTGAGAACGCCCCAACGCACGCGCCGAGCGCAGGTCGAGAGCGAAGTGAAGGAGGTTGGACCACGCCTGGGCATGACCAAAAGTGTAACCCACGAACCTTTCGACGTAGGAGCGACGTGGGCCGCTTTCTTGGTTCCTCGCCAAGGCGTCCCAAATAAAATCGGGTGCCGCTCGGCAGCACGGTGCCAGTAAGCTCGGGAACAGCGGCTTTGCCAGCACCACCGCCTCGACTAGCTGCGCCTTTCGCGTCGCTCTCCGCAGATCCGAGTCGCGCCGTTTCGAAAAAAGCGAGTAGACAAGCCCTATTCGATCGCGATTATCCGAGGAAAGGTCTTCCAATTCCAGCCTTCACGTTTATGAGGATTAAGGGTTGGACTTACCGCGAGTCGGAAGAGGCTCCTGTTATCTCTTCGAAGACATCCAACGTCGTTCGTTTCCCTGTTGGCTTTAGCCTGACGGTGTCCACAGTTTCTTTCGATGGCACAAGCACGGCGTTATTTCGCGGGCGTCACTCGGCTAGAGATCTCACGAGGGTCGCATTGGTCGCATACCCTCGTCGCAATTGTTAGGAACCGCCGCGCGGAGCGAGCTTGCCGTCAGTCACTTCGCTGTAGCGCCGCAAACTGAAAGTGCGGAAAAGATACTTTTTTTTCTTATTTTTTGACGGGCGTGCCGTACATCTGACGCTGCGCCGCCGGGCGAACGACGACGACAAGCAACGAAAAAAAAAAATGATACACAGAAACCAAGAAAAACGCAAGAAAAACAAGAAGTCGGCGCGTGAAAGAAAAACTTACCAAAAGAAAGTCGGGAAAGGGAGGAGCCACGGTCATTCCTTATATGGGCAATGGGTGACGTCACGAAGCGTCGTCGTGAGTCGCACGCCTCCTTTTTTTCCGTACCCTTCAACGCGCGCGTCGATTGGCCAGAAATGGCGAGGAGCGCTGAGGGGATACGAAAATTAAAATCTTGCGATGTGTACAAATGTGTGCGTCAACTAGAGATTCGTGGATGCTACTATACACTACTGTCCGTGCCATTTCACTTGCACGTTGTGTTGGTGCTATGCGGTTTCTTTAGCATTACGAAATGTTTTGGTACAAGTCATCGCTCGGTTGCAAACGACGCTGTGCGCTCTCGCCCGTTCGGTGCGATGAGTCGATGACCGGAGAATTTACTAAGTTTAGAGAGTTCGCTGAGCGCTGACGCATAAACACTAACACGTTAAGGTGTACTACGCGTGTGTTATAACTAGTGAGTTCTTTTGAAAAGGTTTAACGGAGTTCACCATCACTTCGCGGGCAGGCCACGCCCATTAGGCGCGCCATATGTTGCGATCGCCCGCGCAACCATCGCGCAATCTCCCTCGCCACGTGACGTCAGTCATCGAAAACGCAGCGCTCGGTGCTTCAATTGAAAACGTGATCTTTTCTTTATTTTCTCAAATTCACGAATACACACAGTACACGCAAAAACAGATCCGCCGTGCCTGTTCAGAACTTGTAAAACAATTATGCATTCAAACGCTGAGGGTTCCTTCTTAAGACTTAAGCTGCCATTACCAGAAAGTAAAGATGTTTTACAGCAAAACTTTCGCGAGTACAGATTTAAACAGCGCTATTCGAGTCAACGTAAGAACTCCTTCCATATAGCAGCACAATCAGTATATGCAACTGAGTTCCATATAAACAGCTTGGCAAGACAATGTGAAAGTGTACTGTAAAAAATAAACGTTACATCATTTGTGTGGTAAAGATGGAATGTTAAGCAGCGTACATAAATGAAAGCGTGAATGAAATAAAGGGTTGTACACAAAATACGGACATAAAACGAACAAGCTTCTAAATTTACCATATTGCTGCCAAGTTGACCACAAATGGGTGACTAGAATCAATATGGTCAAAATTAAATTAAAACCATGTCGACACACTAAATGACAGGAACATGAAATTAGGAATAATAAAGCAGCGAGTTGTGTTTGCTTCTAAAGTGAGCAGACGTGGATTAAAAGATTTCTTAATGAATATAAAAATACAGACACCAACATGTAAGGCTACACAAACTTCTGAGCCTGGCCAGAGGAATAATACATGGTCATTAAAGACAACTAGTAAAATATAAAATACAATACTGATCACAAAACCTGGTTTCCTTTCACAAAATAAGTGTAAAGATTCAAATTATTTTTTAACAGATGCCATTGTCCTAAGTTAAATAAAAGCAATATATGTGCCAGAAATTTCATAAGAGTGACACACGTGGGCTTATACTACAAATACAATGTGGCCAACATTCAATAAAAAGATGCATAAGTTAGTAAAAACACTTTGTTACTTTGCAAACTTTTACAACAAATGGAACATCATACTTGGTAAATTGTCTACATACAGTTGAAAGCCACAGTTTTTGAGACCAAGGCATCAGTTCAAGAGCTTCGATACATTACATTGGTCGAACATGTGCGTGTAGGCTGCAGAAAACAAAAAAATTGTGGCACGATTTGTCTCTAAACTCAATACTTAAAAGGTATGTTTGCAACATACACGCCAGTAGCCTGAAGTTCACTACTAGGATAGTAGAACAATACTGCTCTGAAGTGCAAAACAAAATAACATGTAAAACAAACAAAAATATACATAGTCAGCACCTGATAGTTAGTAGTATGTCAAAATGAGTTTGTGAATGGCACAGAGATAAAATTAAAAAAAAAAAAAAACGAAAAACCTGAGAGCTGCTCTTGCTGTTAAAGCACAGTTCAGCATGTTCATCACTTTGTGTGTACAGCTGTGAACAATATGAATGTGAACACCCAGTCCATGTTTAAGGAACCTACACCTGTGATACGCAGATAGGAATCGGATGTACTGATTTGCAAGATGTACCTCTCCACATGAACATTCGGTGTTATGAACATTTTTGCGTTTGCTAACAGCATTTAACCACTATGAAACCTTGAATGCAATTTCAGTGTTCCGCTTCATATTGTTTGTGACTGTACTTGCATCCTCCCTCCAATGAATGGAACTGCAATTTCCCTCTACAATTAAACGTGAAAATGCACATGTTTGGCAGCGGTAGGAGTCCCCTACACACCCACACAACTTGCTGAACCATTATTTCTCTGGCATGTCTCGTGTGATGGTCAAGACATCTTTTTGCCGCACAGCAATAGAAATCTATCTTGCTCCGACGTCATGCACCCAGTATCTTCAGGTCACAAACAGCGTGCATGCTATAAGCATGATATAGCATACTTGATGAGATACTGGTATGTGTTGAGTTTCAAAGCAAGCCAAATGACAATTGTTGCTGTGGGACAAAAAGACTCCTCAAAAGGTGCGAACTGTTTTCGAGAGTGTACTGCCACACTCCAGCACCATTGGCACAATCAAACGATGGCAGTTTCAAAGACTTTGTTCATGCCTCATGCAACAAAATCTAACGTGTAGTGGCACAGCGGTAAAAATAAAAATGAGTAAGTGCCCCCCGAACACCATATTCAACCAGTCGTCTGGAGGCAAGAAAAATATGGCTCTCGAAAACTCCCTCTCCTCAAGGAATGGCAACATGCAGAGACATTTATTCTAGAACTCCAAGATGCGCAAGTTACTACTCGCACAAAATGGCAATAAAAATTACTAGCAATAAACTGACAATAAATATAAGGAAGTTCAGAATACAGCTACATCAACAGGTAATTCTTTTTTGCATCTCTTATGGAAGTCTCAGTATGAACAATCGCGGAACTTTTATTCACGGCATACTCAGCTACAACTTAAGCTCCGCCCACAGCCATCACTCTCCCTCCCACAGAGAGAAATTGCATAAATGCTTCATCCAATAGCCATTCTGGAGTGCTTCAGATAGTCGACTTTCCCGTACAGACCCACGTTTGTGTCGGTGGTTTTAGTTCAGAAACATTAAAGTCCTGGTAAATTTTGTCAAGGACTCTGACAACGCTGCTAAGCCAAATGTAATGTTTCAGGTAGTAACAACAAACCTTTAACTCTCTGTATGCGTAGTATTTACATTAGTTGCGAAACAGTACTAAGGGCTTGAGCGGAGGCCAGCTAGCATGACTGTCTTTCACAAATGAGGTACAGGCTCGGCAGTTCTGTGGGTGGAGTTGCCATTTTTTTAGGTTGTAACTGAGTATAGTTGATCTTTACTAAAAAAAAAAAGTTTCACGGTCTTTGTGCAGACTAACGGCTACAAAAGTTTTTAGTTCTTTCTGAATAAACCATGTGAGTGACGCAGGTAAATATGTGCGTTTAAAAGAACAGGGGTGCTAATATTGGCGCTGTCGAATTCTGCCATGTTGTCATCTTCGCCATCTTGTTAACTCTGACTGGCCCAGATGATTGCGAAGGCCTCTCTGATTGGCTTAAAACGGCGTCATTACGAAATATGACAGTAGGGCAGGATTTTAGAGTGTCCCTACTAGCAGCCCTGGTTGAGTAGAATCTCTGGAACGGTAAACAAGACAACGTTTCACCAGCTAACTCCAAAAAGACAGGAATGTGACGGAGTGAAATGTTGTTCGGTGTTGTTATATTATTGCAACTGCTCAAAGCATTGATAGGCAGGCAGTATGGACAGGTGGCCCATTCCACGTGGGTGTAATACACACATTTGTTGCTGTGCTTTTTGAAGACTGATTATGGAATGGAATTCAAATGTATGTCAGAGGCAGACCCTAGGTTAAGGTAAAAATAATAAGCTTTTCCCATGGGAGCAACCTTAGAACTTGCTCAGCAGTAAGATATGACCTGCTGAAAGCAAGGCAATTTTTATGTTTCATAAATACTTTAGAATTAAAACAAACAGAGAATCATTTGCACGTTGAATCTGTGCTCAAGTGCTAATACACATCTCAGCTTTCACTTCACAAAAACTAGTGAATCCAACGCACCTCAAAACTGAAAATGAACCATAAAGCTATGCCAGCTATGTCAAAGTTACTTATTTTAATTATTTATTTATTTATTTTAGCACCTTAACACAACAGCTTCCGTGCAAATCCTCGAGAGAAAAGGAGAAACTCCAAAAGACGCATCACAAACACAACAACCTTAGTCACAGATAGCGTCACACCTTCAAGCAGACACAAGACATTTGTTAGGAGAACCTTAATGAGCCGATGAGCCCCAACATTACAAGGGTACAGGATGCATTTTGATTGCACACATACAGGGTTAAAAAAAACACTTCAAACAATGCACTGTTTCATGTTGCACACAATTAAACAGGGCGCCCCATTCCAGATAACGTGTGCCCCTATCAGAAATGTGCATCAACCATCATGTGCGCTTATCATCTCTAGCACACATAATGAAAAAGACAATGCTTATGCAGTGTTCTTGTATATTTGAGAAGCACTCCAAACTTAAGTGCCGAGATAAGCAATTTCTGAAAGAAAAGATGAGGTGAGTGAGGGGGGGGGGGTGGCAACAATATCACTCAGCATTGTATGAGTGGCTTATTAGAGTATATAAAAACTGTAGCCAGAATGATGAAATATGCGTATGCAGCATCCAACCCGCCATGGTTACCTAACGACTAAGCTATGGCGATGCTAAACTTGAAGACGTGAGTTCAATTTTCGGCCACGGTTGCTGCATTTCGATAGGGGTGAAATCCCAAACACTCGTGTATTTAGATTTCTATGACATGCTTCATAATCATACTGTGGCTCTATCATCTAATATCCCGCAATTTAAATAAACATTTTTCTTTTTTTACCGTGCTCTTGAGCCAGAGGCCTAACAGCTGCCACAGTTGCTGGTTCTACAGCTACAGCACTCTACTGCGCAGCAAAAAAGGTTGCAGGTTCGATTCCCCGCTGCAGCTGCCACATTTTGATCAGAGAAGAATGTAAAAAAGCTCGTGTACCTTGCTTAGGGGGCAGAACCTGAGTTGGTCAAAATTTATCAACAGCCCTCCATTATGCCATTTTTCATAGCTGACACTGCTTTGCAACAGTGAACCAACGCAGTCAATTTTTCAGTGCACAGTTTGTGCAAACGTGCAGCAAATGCCTGCTTTGTGTTGCAGAGAAGTTAAACGTTTTTGTGTTTCGAATGAAGTGAAAGTGTAGTACAAGTGAAAACGAACATCACTAAGCGATATCAAAATTTTAGCTTGCACCTTTATTGTTCATATATTAATTGTTCCTTTTCTTGTACCCTGTACCTCTAAAGAGCAAGTGCAGCCGTTTTCCATAATTTGTCGTTATGAAAGCCATGTTCTTTGCAAGTTCTCATCAGTACTTGGAATGCTCGTGCCAGGTGGTGTAAGCTTCAGAGACTGCGCCTAATACACTAGTTTCTGGAGAAGCCCGACCGTTGTCTAAGTTTGCTACGTAAATTTAGATCAGGACGTGATGGATTCTTTTTTGAACGTGTTCATCAGCAAAGGAAATTAAAAGGCACAACAGCCACATTTTGATTCAATCCCTGTAGATAAAATTTCAATGTGCCATGGCTGGATTGCCCGATGAGATGGACGCAATTAAGTGTTCCCTTACTGTGCTAAACCATTGAGTTCTTTTATCATTTTAAGGAATCGTTCTTCTGATAAAACAATACATGTTTGAAGCTACAATGCCTTCGCACACTTCTGAGCTGCCTTGTGCAAATTTATGCAAAATAGCTGCCCTTTAAACCCCATGCACCTGCCAACACTATGACAAGACATTCATTAAAAAGGGATACCAATTTTCCTCATGTCACAATGACACTTTTACAACTGTCATTAACTAAACCAGTAACATGAGCATAGCTGAGTTCCATGCATATGTAAATGCACTGTCACTGTTCGTGCCTGCAAACGGGGTTTTCATTTCAGACGTGATTTTAGTGAGCACTTTTTCACGGATGTCATCAGCGTGCTTGCTTAACACGTCTGCGAACCAGTCTGAATAGCATGTTCTGCAGGAATTAGCTGTTACATGCGTCGTACGTGCGATGTTGAGCTTGAAATTTCATCATTTGTTGATGCGGAACAGGTGAAGTAACAACATACAAGAATATTTATTATGAGGAGTCCTCATAACTGCCTTTTTTTTGTCACAGTCTACTACAGTTACACAAGACGTGACATAAAATATCTCGGCACTGACACCGTGCAATATGATGTGCCTGTACATGGTCATGATCGTGACGCCCCAAAGTTTGATCTTGTTCATTTGAACTGACCAACGCACACAGCAAATTGTGATAGCTGTTTTTTTTTGTGTGCGTGTGACCTTAGTTAATAAGTGGTGTATTTAAATTTTCATTCGTACCCTGAAGCATGCATGAAGGAATGCTACATAGAGACTTGCCTAAGATTGTTCCTGCATTATTTCTGCCCTTAATAATAGGCTGACGTGTGAGCCAGCGTTCAACCACTGGCAGCATCGGTCGCATGGCACGATCGATGATAAGATGTGAACAGAATTCCAGAATAACCCAAGTAAAATATGGCCACTGACTGTCTCGACATCTCAATGACTTTAGCAAAACCTGCAGCACTTGTGATTACAGTCAAACTCGCATGTATCGAACCCACATATTAGTGTGTATATCGAACAGTTGTAAAATCCCATTGAATATATTTTTGATATATCAAATTAGCTATATATAGAAGTTTTTTGTGATGTCCTTAGATTCGATATATCCGAGTTCGACTGTATGTTGCTGCTGAGCAGGTTTCCATTGTTTCCTCTTCAGCAGGATCGCCGAATTCTCTGAAGTTAGACTGCATCAAGATTCAGACAAGACGACGAAGATGGAAATGTGCCGGACACTTCATCAGGTCTGAGAGGTTTTAACCCTTTGCGGTCCGTTGTCAGGCCCCTCCCGACTAACGCAACAAGGCCGCAGTGGTTCGTGTTTGGGCACTGCTCGACAAGTTCTTTCGTGGTTGATTCAAGCATACATTTTCTCAATGCATTATGTGCCATCTCTCAATGACTACATAAACTTCTTTTACTTGAGCTTTGATTTCTTTAGTTCTGGACCAGAACGGATGGAAGGTGGGTAAAGCTTTCGGACCGCGAAGGTTTAAAAAGTACCCAATAGCAAAAGTTCAAAAATCTTAGCTTAGTTTCACAATGCTTACTTGAACTGCGATGCTAACATGTTGCTCCAAAAGTGACATGCGTTCACCCTACTGCCTGAGTTGTCAACAATCTCGCAATACCATCTCAGCACCTCTTTCAGTCCAACAAGCCGCACTACCTACATACCCGCGGTCACCAGAGCCCACATCTAACACATTTACAGCGACGGTTGCTCGATTCATAGAACGTCGTCGTACTCGCCGCTGGAGCCAGATGAGCTGTCGATGGCTAGTGTCCTCTCCGGCACGGCCATGAGGTTTCGCGGCGGGTGTCGGGCGTCGTAGCGGCGCGGCGTGGAGCCCTCGCTGCTGGAACGCTGGTGCCGCACCGTGGGTGGCGGGATGGGGGCGAGGTCAAAGGCGGCGATGCTGGCCGGTGACGCCCCGTTCAGCTGACTCAGCAGTTCCTCTTGGCTGGGGTCCCAGGACGGCGATCTGTCCTGGAGTGCCTGCTTGTACTCCTGGATGGATTCGTTGAGCGACCACAGCTGGCATAGCAGCGACATGTCCAGCTGACGAAGTCCCACCTGTGTGGAGGACAGAGCAGGCTGTGTGTGTAATTGCCACGCAACTACTTGAAGCACATCACTAAAGTCATTTAACAGTTGATAGTTTGCACTAATGTGTTCAGTATGTGTCTCTGGTAACTAAAAGAGCAATGTAACGTATAGTATTGCTGCTGTCAAACCTCTATACAAACTCGGACGAATGCAGTGCGACTTAGACGAATACACAGCTAAACACAGACGAGCGCCGACTTACAACTAAGTCGGCGCTTGTCTGTGTTTAGCTGAGTCTCCAGTCTTCGTTAAGTCAAGGTATTGGAACAGATCTCTACACAAAGATGCAACAAGGTAAATGTTATATTGTCGCTGAGATTAATGTGTCGCAAATATGTGTGTACAATTAATATCAGATATGTGTAATGATATTTCCATGTTGGATACAACATTGTGATGATAAGTTGAAATTTGCAGCGCGCTGATAAGACACGCACAAAAAACGACGCAGGAAGAAGCACAAGTTCGTTTTTTTTGTGTGTGTCTAAACAGCGAGCTGCAAATTTCAACTGCATACAACAAACTAGCCCCTGCCCTGGCTCTGATAATAAGACTCAACTGTATCTGTGCTTATTTAAAGTTATACTCCAATGATTAATTTAAAAAATAAGAAGTAACCGCGCTCACCATCTCCTTTCGTAGGACAGCCAGCTGTGCGTCGAGTCTCGACGAACGGCCTGACCACGTGTTGTGCGTGTCTTTGCTAGCCCCACCGGCGACGCGGCTGTTGCCAAGCGAGCTGTGCAACGACTCGGCCTGCGGCGATCGCTGCCGAGACGCTGACGCTCGGCTGGCGCTGCTACTCCGCGCTGGTGCGACGGGGGCCGCCCTGCTCAGATCCTGCTGAATCATGGTGCGCATGAGGTGGACACGTTCCACCTCACGCCACTGACTGCTGTTGAAGTTGATGAGGCCGCTCAGGCTTTTGGGGAGTGGTGGCAAGTCCCTCAACGCATCCATTCCCTTCCGCCTCTACAAATGATGCTGTCGTGGGCTCCTGCATAGTTAAGATCGATAAAGACAGCGTACATTTTTAAGAAATGGTAATCTGCATTCTACAAATGTTCACGAACGGGCACTCAATCGACGCTATCGGCTGTTGCTTGTTGCTCATGAGCAAAACTTGTATAATTTCCTTTTCACGAAGTGCAGTCAAGACGATATGCACTCAAACCATGCATTGCTGTTCTTACGTCTCACATGTCCTTTTTTTCTGCTCGTTTCATGTCTTTCGCTATCCATGCTCCTGCTCTGCAGTTGTGTGTAGGTATCAGTTGGATTATTTTTGCAAAGTTTCACTCGTCGTTTGAGTTAGTTTTGCCTTCTTTCTTTCCTTTGTACATTGAGTCCTGGTCATTGGTGTAGCCATCGGTGATATACCCCCACTTACACCCCCAGAAAAGTTTTCAATTTTGCGCATGCGTACATACACACACATACAAACACATGTATGAACATACATAATGGGTGGTTACCCCCCCCCAAACAAACAAACAAACAAACAAAATTTCTGGCTATGTTCTTCGTTCTGGTTGCCGAAAAGCAGCTGGCAGTATTGTCAAAAATGATAAATAAATATGTCATTCCACTAAGACAGAATGTGCGGAATGATTTTGTATTAGCTGAACGTTGAACATTCCCATCAAGCAGCACTCCCGAGTCAACAGAAGCAGTTCTTTCTTTAGCTAGAAAAAGAAAAACACAAACTTCATTGCGAAGACCAATTCTGGTGGTCAAATTCTTTACAAGCACACTTTATAAGTGTGCCAGGCTAGGAATGACCAGAAGTATAGATGTGCAAGCCCCAAGGTAATCCAATGTCTCAGGAGCAGTTCAGTAACCTATGTGCAATTTGCAATTTTATGTATGGGCCAATGACATATACCATTTGGTAATTGTTTAATAATTGATGCCAGATCATTAACCTTCCTGCTCCAAGTTTAATGGCTAGCTTTTGAACCATGCTAACTGGAACACAAAGTTATGCTACAGTGGCATCTTAGTTCTTTGTAAGTTACTGAGCAGCACAGTCGTAGTGGAGCCAAAACTGACGATGTTCGTAATTTCAGCAAACATAATAATTGTGGCCGCGAAATATTTTATAAAAACACTTTAAAAAATTAACTTTAGGTTTACCTAGGAAACGTACCTAATCGTTCCGTATAACGCATCCATTACACATTCATACATAAAAAAAAAACCAAAAAAAAAAAACAGATCGCGGAAACGTGCACACGGAAGGGAAGGGAACGGCAAATGGCGTCAGGGATACGCCAACATCGAAACGTGCGAAATTCTTTCTCTGCGGTTCAACGCGAATGGCGAAGAAAAAGTTTTCGTTCGCGCATACAAGCGCGGCTACAAATTACTGTACACGGATATTTGACGAGCAAAGCGTCGCCGCAGCTTGCGAACGCATAAGTGAACGAACCATTTGATAAACTTCGAACAGTATAAGCTTAAATCATGCTACTGGCTCTTGGAGCTCGTGCATGGGTGCTTTCGGAGCAAGTGATTGGCAGCGTTGATGCGAAAGCAACTCGACAGCGTTTTCGTGTGCAATTCACAAAACAAACGAACAAAGTATGCCAGGGCTACACTGGCTTACGCTTAGTTGGAGTTTCACACTGCGTCTCCGCTTTCGATAAACATCAACCTTCGACGAATAAACAAGTAAACACGGGTTTTTTCACTTTAACAACGCTGGGCTGGTCAGAACCGGAATGAGTTCACTATGTCAGATCGGAGACGATCGGTGCTTTTCGTGTTTAAATTAGATGTCTAAAGCAACCACCACACAAGTAGTGGGTCATGGTCAAAGATAGTGAACGAAGGTTTACGAAGAAATACCTTGAAATACTGCAATCGCGTCGGAGGAGCTGGTACCACATAGGAACTGAAACCACTGAAACAACTAACCGGGCGAATGCAGCAAAAAACGGCTGTCGAAGATGGAGCAGCCAATCTACTGATAGTACGCTTAACTGACGACAGGTGGCAGCACATCACAGATCGTTGAGTGACGTCACAGAACACGAATTGGTGTCGTGAGGGGAAGCCGCAACTTCTAGGAAGTACTGGAAGTACCTCGTGTTGTTGACATAGCCGGTTCTTAGAAAAAAAAAAAAAAACTGTTGCGCTTTTGAGTTGTAAATAGTGACTTTGATGACACCGTGCGCATTGGAGAATTGTACGCATAATGAATTACGACGCAAAGTATTGTCGTGTCATCAAGAACAACTTGTCCTTTGTATTTAGATTTAGGAGCACGTCAAAGAAACACAGGTGCATGATCAAAATTATTGTAGTCTCCCATTATATCATAGCTCATAATTATATCTTGGTTATGACACGTAATACCCCAGAATAACGCGGCAGTTTGGGCACGTTAGGAATCCATTTTATTTCCCATTTTAAAATAAGTGAATAAAAAAAAAATACTTACTTGGTGTTCGAAGCGCGAAAAAAAGGAACAGGATTACAACACAAGCTTCGTATTCCTGTCAAGCTACTTTGTTTTGTGGTTAACTTGCAAGATTCTTCTGCAATCTTGATTCCGTCAACTTTACAAAGCAGTGATATCGCACACGCATGGATAAACTCCGTACATTGCCACTTGAACATTTTGTTTGTGTCTCAGACAGTGAAGCGATGTGCCTGGATTAAACCAAGCGAACCTGTAATGCGCGTTGAAATGCAACTAAGCAAACTCATAACTGTTGACGTAGCGCAAAAATTTGACGCAGAACAAGAGAAGGGATGAAGACGAGCGTTAATCCCATCTCTTGAGTTTTCCCTTGCGCGTCGTCAAATTTTTGCGCTAACGAACCCAACGACCCAACCACATGGCCCAAATTCACACCCTTGCCAACTTGCCAAGCAATCTGCGGCCACGACCACCTGGATCGGGGCGCGCGCCCCTTTGAAAAGTTGTAATTGAGGTAGTTCAGACGCGCGCCGCGACGCGGCGCTCTCCTCCTACCCCCTTGCGAATGATGCCGCGCTGACCGCGCCGTAGACAGCCGCAGATGTGTTTGGAAAAATGCACACTGGACATCGTGCACGTGGTGACTGGAATCAAGGTACGCTATTATGTAATGTTAATCGGGCTTTACACAGTGAGTGTTGTTCTCTGTAGCATGTTACAATCGAGATAGAGCCAAGCAGCGTGCTTAAGAGACTTCGTGTGGCGCGGCGCGTTCATGTGCCATGACCACGGCCGCTACATAAGTGCCATGACACATATATTGTGCCGAGTACGTGATTTTCCGTGCTTCTCATTCTTTGTTTTGGCAATCCTTTCTCCCACGGCCGCCTGGACCGGCGCGCGCCATGCTTCTTTCTAAAGGAAATACATTTTGTCGTCGTCGGCACTGCATAGCTATCTTCTGCGGTCGAGCGCTGTCTTAAGAGCATCACGTTGCTGGAAAACAATTGCGGTAATGATAATGCTGTAGTCGTTTTCTCCTTGCCGATGATAGGCAACATTTTGATATGGGCACGTCTCTTTGCATTCTGAAGTTCCCACGATACGACAGTGATGTGAATGCGACGTTCTTATTTAAGCGCAGGCCGCATGTAGGCGAATTTGAACGCGAAAGCGATGAGTGACGCTTGTCGCCTGCGAATTAGCTAAGGGTCGGTCGCGCAATGGCCACTTTCTCTCGTTTTGGTATCGAATTGTCGTTTTAACGCGACAGCATGAAAGAGCCCGTTTCCCAAGGCAACATTTTATCCTTGGCAAAATGTCGGCCTGACGTCGCTGGCCAACTGCACTGTCGTTGGCTCAACCTTGGCAACCAATGTAGGGCCGGTCTTGGGGATTGACATTGGCCTCATGTGGGCCTGCGTCGGCACCCGATGTAGGCCCGTCCACCGTGGCCGACGATGCCGAGTGCATGCCGCTCGCGGGTTGACCAAGGCCCGACGTTACATAAGCGTCGATTTACCGACGGCCGTAGGTCGGTTGCGGACGTTTCTCGCTAGTATTGCTCTGCTTTTTTTTTCTTATTTTTTGTGCGTGTTCTAACAAAACGCATCAATTGTTTTTCTGGTGTGTTGTTGCGTGTCGTATTTAATGTGAACGGGCAGTTTATAGAGGCGTTTAACTCTATCTGAATTAATTACGGGCAGAGTGCACATGTAAGACGGAAATAAACGCCTCTAACGGTCTGCACTAATTAACGTGTTAATACGTAACACACAATAAAAGAAAGACGTGAATATAAGTTTTCTCTCTTTAGATGTTTCACATTGTCATACCACATTGACTTCAGGCAAGTAATTTGTTTTTTAGTCTGCGTTCCACGAGGTTACGCCTGTTAGCTGTAGCTGCGACTTTTTCACAATAAAAAAAGACGTCAATATACGTTTTCTCTCTTTAGATGTTTCACATTGTCATACCACATTGACTTCAGGCAAGTAATTTGTTTTTAGTCTGCGTACCACGAGGTTACGCCTGTTAGCTGTAGCTGCGAGTTTTTCACTCGCTTGCCTCATTTACCGTGTTTTTCAGAAACGTGCCGTACGGCTGCGTGCCTTACTGTAAGTCAACACCAAGAAAGATTACGTTGCCTCGACGCCAAAGTGGCATTCCTTCCAGCAGGTAAAGCTCGCGCACTCAAGGCCGCAGCATCCCAAGGGAAATCCGCCAACCTCCTTTAAGCAGCGGAACCAACCTTCGGATCGTTTCCCCTATTCTGGAAGCACTCAGAAAAAAAGGGGTTTTTAATAAATCTCGTGCTTTCCTTCGCATGTATACTTTTTACTGATATGCTGCACTTAAGAACACCAAAACAATTTTCTTGAAATGTGACTCGCGGGTGTTTTCGCTTCGGTCACCATCATCACGACAAGGACTGGCGCACACACACAAAAAAAATAAAGAATATAGCGATAGCCGCCATTCATCCTTTTATGCGCTTTTTGTGAGGGTGGGGGAAGTGCTATGCTAACTCACGGTTACTCTACAGCGATATCTTGAAGGCGCCGCAAACCTTCCCGCATAGAGCGCAAAGGAATGGAGGGGTAGTAGGCGCGCGCCGCGGTGCGGCGAAAGGAGCGGTCACGCCCCTTTCTGCAATTACGCCTCCTCCGTCCGAATGGGACGGCCGGAGCAACACCGCCGCGCGCCCCGATCCAGGTGGCCGTGCTGCGGCTGACGAGCTTTCGGCAACGCCGCAAAGATGGCGACACTAGTCCCAGCCGGTCGGCAACTGACGTAAGCGGTTGTGCGGCACCGGGTTATTCAATCATACGAGTTGCAAAACCCAAACTCGCCATTGGCCAAAATCGCGAGGACGTGCTGAATGTCGCGTCATCTGTCGACTAAAAAATAAACTGATAAACGCTCGCAACAACGCCAGCGTTGCGTGCGGCGTTGAGCAGCTTGCGAAAAGAACACGCAGGAGCAAAGCCGTAGTAATGTAGTGTTTTGTATGTTTGCTCCCAGATGGCGAGACAACTTTCAAGCTTTCACAAAATTGGTCATGAACATGTTTGAATTTAGGAACGCAGTTTCGCAACTGCTATGATTGAAGAACTCTGGTGCGCTGCATGCTGTGCGCTCGCTGGCGCTGACGCGATTTTTGCGAGGAATAGGATCGGGTACTCGGGGAGAAGCCTGCCTCTGGGGCGCTGCTTGGTTGTTCGGTGTTTGTGGTGTGCGTGGTTGTGCAGCTCAGCGGTACGACTGAGAGGCTTGATGCACAAGGCTACAGGCCGTGGCAGCTTCGCCGTCGCGGACGCTAGGGCCACACCGACAACGAGACCACGACCGCGTGCGAAAGGATTATGAGCGGCTGGACACTCCGACGACGACTGGATTACTACACCACGGTGTCGCCGGCGGTGCAACGCCACGGAGTTTCGACGACACGCTAGTGAAGTGGTGTGCAACGACGGTAGAGAGAGCCCGGTTCGGAACCCGGCAGCATTTGAGGTGAGTGCGGCTTTCAGGCCTAAGCAAGCAACAACTTTTGAGCCCCGTTCGCGGAGGGATCGTTGTGCGGGCCACTTGATGTTTTGTAAAGCGAGCCGCGCGCTCTTTTGTCGATGGAGGCAGGCCCCTACCCTGGCCCTATTCTGCGGGACCGGTGCTAGCTCGTGGGCATATTTGTTGTCGTCTGCAGCAACGCTATCAACAAGACGCGGAGCGGTCGGTTGCATTTTCATAACGCCCCAATCGCTGCCGTTAGACGCCGGCTAAAAAAACCGGATCGAGAAATTGCCTCGCTCTCGATGTTTCATAGCTTCAACTCTGCTACCGCCTCGTGAACGTGTCTCCGTGAGCTGCCACCGCTAGCTGGGCTGTCGCGTAGCAACCCGTTTCTTTCTTTTGTACTTTTTTTTTTTCGGAACAACCCCCGTGTTCTCGCTCGCGGTCCAGCCAGCCGTTGTGTGACAAACACGCCGCGAAGGCTCCGCAAGGCCGCTGTTTGCACGCCGTAGCATTCAAACGCCACTGCGGCTGTTGCTCGGCTGACGTGCACGATGTCTTCTGTTTACTTCTTTTTGGTTTTTTTCTCGCCGTTTCGTGCGGGATGTTGTGCCGACGTTGCGGATCTCTCTCTTTTTCGTGAATGCTGTCGTGGCGCCGAGAGAAGCTCTTTTTCTCCTGTCTGGCAGCATCGACAAGAGTAGTCTGTGACAAGGCGATGGATCGTAGACGTGGTTGATTGGGCCGGTGATTTGTAGCCGTCGCGAGCGAGCGAGCTTATCTCCGAACGACATTCGTTGTCTGGAAAGAAATATATCGCGCCTTGCAAAATAACGAAATATAGCCGAGTCGCTGCCGTTGCGCCTTGTCCCGAAGGACATTCGGACGTGGCTCTTATCAATCACGTCATTGCGATTGCCCGCACGCCTGTGAGCAAACATCGGCACAAGTCCGAGACGATCTTACTCTGCGTTTCACGAGCATTGCCTAAGCGGGGAGAAACTTTGATCGTACAGTTCTTGGGATGGTTGTACGTGTGAACGAAACTGAAACTACTCGGGTAGCGAGCGACGTGGACTTGCTGGTGTTTGTATGTCGTATCATTCGCGCTAAACCCCATTAAATGTATGAAATTGCTAGTGACCATTTTACCTGTCAAGGGGGTAGGCAAAGGCGGAGAGGGGGGTGATCTACCCCCGCCCGCCTACCCTACTCCCCAACACTCCATAACACTACCCGCTGTAACGATACTGACCACACCTACGTTATCGTTATCATCTGTTACAATATACGAGTCTTAACAAGGGAGAAGCTCAGGAGAACATGGACGCTTGAAGAGATAAATATCCTTGAACGTGTGTCGCTGAACGTTCTGAGTGTTTAGCGCTACTCAAAACAGTAATATGAAACAGAGGTAGGGGTAGAAGGGGGGACAAGACTACAGCGTGAGCGCTAACGTCCATCTCTTAGCGCTCACCCTGTCATCTTGTCCCCCATTCTACCCCTTCCCTGCTTCCTTTTACTCTGAGTTGCGCTGAACACCCAGAACGTTGTGGTTTACCAACTTTTCCTTAACTGCTACCTTGTGTCGCTGGAGGCAACGTCTTGACTCCTTCAAGGCAGCAACAAGGGTGCTGCACTAAAGAAGACAATGCCGCTAGGGCCGAAACGTCGGCTCCAGCGACACCCCCTGTTCAAGAATATTCATATACGGGCCTTGAAACTGATATATGAAGGCAGTCCTGAGACGAAACGTCATTTGCTGCAATCTCGTCGACCATGCCGGTTTTTAGCCCGTGACAGGAAGAGCTTCCAAATCGTGACTTGATGTGTGTTAAAATCATATATAATGATATTTCACAACTGGAAAACGAGGCAACCAGATATGCCTGGTGCACAGGGCCGTTTCGGCCGAGAGTGATGATGTGGTCATGTCATTTTGTTTAATAAACTAATGAAAATTGACAAAAGTAATCAAGAGTATAAAGATATGTCAAACAAACAGTTCTTGGAGTGCAGTGTCGGGACTCTCGGCCGACATTATATGGTTCCTCATCATTGAACGAGTTCGTAGTCGCCGTAACTTTCGAGTACGTAATTCGCTTTACCTGTAATGTCTTTTTTCTTGTCTGCTTGTGTTCACTTATAGTGCACTCTACTAATGTTACTGCTTATCTCAGCGATCCCGCGAAGAGACAAAATGATAGAGGCCCGTGGGCTTAGATTTAGATGCACGTTAAAGAACCCCAGCTGGCCGAAATTTCCAGAGCCCTCCACTATACGGCGTCTGTCATGATCATATCGTGGTTTTGGGAACGTAAAAATCCCTACAATAAATAATTATCTTAATTTTTATCCTCTTTATGCTAGCTTAAACCGTTACCACTCCTGCTACAGCCATGCCACTGCCGCTGGTGTGCGTTTCCATCCAGCGGACGTGGCCGTATACATACCAGAGGGCTGCAGTACGTACAAATAAATAAAAATTAGGTGCAGCGCAGTACATTTAATCGACGTTTCCAGTCGCGACGCGGTGGCGCCGAACAATGGTCTATTACGGCTCGCCGGGGAGGCATCAAAAGATCTGTTGCCGCCACGCATAACCCTTGACGAGGCACATAGCAGCGTCGGCATTCGCTTTGCGTAGGCCGTTCTGCGGCTCGCTTTGCATTTCGGTGTCGTCGGGTGTGTGGGAAGACGGCGAAGGCAAATGAAACACTGCAAAGCAGCCGGCCAAGGCATTGGAGTGTATAAGTACGCGCCTCTACTAGCTGCGTACTGTGTGACGTAGTATGCGTGGGTTCGTTGATCTCGGCTTTGACTAACCGCCGACTACCAGCAGGTTCGACGCCCTGCTTCATTTCGCTCCCGTTTCTTTTATTTATATTTTTGCCCCTTCACGCGCCTTGTCGCCGAACCCAGCTGCGCCTTGTTGGCGTTTGTCTTGCAAGAACGGTGCAGTTCTGTTAACCGGGGGAAGCCGCGCAGTGTCTTGCCTTTGGAGTGTGTTCTTCCGCGATGTATTAACGAAATCGGAACTTTTTTTTGGAGGGGCTCGTTTCTTTGTTAGACACAACTGAATGAATCCAACAGACAATTTAGCAGAGGATAGCATAGGCGAGATTATGTGTTGTCTTTGACTGTAGTGTAATAATAATGACTTAAGTCAGGCACGTAGGCAAGGGGGGGGCCCGGGGGGCCCGGGCCCCCCCCCCCGAAATTTTTCCAGCCCTATATATTCCCAGGGTACTTTTTTTGTTTTTGCCATGGAAAGATTGTCTTTCGAAAAATTAGGCCTTGGGCCCCCCCCCGAAAAAAAATCCTGGCTACGTGCCTGACTTAAGTTGAAATGAACTAAAATGGACAAAAAAAAAAAATCACCCTTTCCGTCGGTGGGATCCGAACCCACAACCTTCGAATTACGCGCCCGATGCTCGGCGCTCGTGTTTCGTGTGTTGCTCCGTGATTTTGTCGCACTTCGTGGTGCCTTTTCATAATTGTGTATATATACACGCATGCATACAAACACGCACGAACATACATAAGAACGATGGTAGACCCCCCCCCCCCCCCCACCCACCTCATCCTCTCGAGAAACCCCGAAAAAATATTTTTGCCTACACCCCTGTAAGATGCTGCTAGGAGCAGATAGCTATCCTCGAATCAACTGTGTGCTAACCAACAGCGTTGTACAGTGGTTACGGCGCTTGGCTACTGACCCGAAAGTCGCGGGTTCGATGTCGGTCGCCTTTCGATGGAGGCGAAATGCTAGGCCCGTGTCCTGTGCAATGTCAGTGCACGTTAAGGAACACCATATGGTCAAAATTTCCGGAGCCCTCCACTACGGCTTCCGTCGTAATCATATCGTGGTTTTGGCACGTAAAAACACTGGATATTATACCTTTTGGCAAGGGTTACCTGGAGCTGAAAAGCAACAAAATTACACTCTGTATCTGTATCGGATACAGCTGTACCTAAGACGCCACAAAGACGATTGTACTCACAAACTGCACGTGATTCATCGAAGAAAACAGCTCGCTAAAGACACGAGCAAGAAAAGAAAAGAAAAAAAAAAACAGCACGAGCGTTGGTTCTACTCTGAGAAGTTACTGCGTACGCACGTTGTATGCAAAACACCGTAGATTTCCGGGTGTAAAAAATACAACATGCGGCCAGTGACGATAGGATTTCGGCGTCAGCTTCCCGTGACGTCATAGATTGGCGTCATCAACGCGATGCTATGTCTCATTGATCAGCAATACAACAGTGCTGCTGTATTTTCTAAACGTAACGAAACCTGAAAACTATTTCTGGACTTGTACACCACGGAAAGGAGCCATATCAAATGAGCGAAAACAGCGTGAAATATGGGACGTTAAAGGGGTACTGACACCGATTTTCAAAGCCGAGTTTACGCTGCCATACAAATCTCCTGTACACAGAGACGGCTCTGAGCAAGTGTGAAGCTCAGGAAATGGTGATATTTCATTTTGATTTTAGAGTCAATTTTGGCATGCCGCACCTACTGACAATGACACTGGCGTGTCGCCAGGCTATCAATCATAGTGATTTTACCAACAATATGTCTAGTTGTGATGACGTCAGGTACCGAAAAAAATACAATATGGCCTCTTGTGCGCCACCAGCGCAGCCACGGAGTGGATCGTCCGTGGATACGTCACGATATCTCGCGCGAGCACGTGACGAGAAGCTCATACCGTGTCGTGACGTCAGGGTGCAGGAGGAACCGAAACTAGTTTCTAAAAGCACGTTGTAATTAATTTTGCAGGGCGCACTCAGGCTTCCGAGTGCATTTTCTAAGCTCTCGAGGGCTTGTCTTTTCATTTGACGCAAAAAAGAAAAGAGAAAATCAGGAAAATGTCCGTTTCAAAGGCTTTGTGATTTACAGTTGGTCGCTGGATTGTGATAATCGAAACCCTTTGCGGTCTTATATCGTTGGCTCGCTTTTTGCCGCAGAGGCCTTTATCGCGCAGTCCGCCCAGTCAGCGCAAAGGATTAGCAGGGAGTAGAACAAAGACAGAAGCTGATGTTTACAACGCGCGCTCGTAATTATCTTAATGGAATATATCTTTCCGGTAGCTAAGATTCGGGAAGATAGTCCGATAGTATATTGTTGTTTGCCTGTGCAGTAGCCGCAGCTGTTATCGCGGTGTGTGTTGAACGAAAACAAACGGAACTTTCTGTTGGAACGCGGAACTACTGTCTTCCGTGTTTGCTTAAACATCTAAAGTGTGTACTGAAGTGGTTGCACACAGTTTAGAAGTTTGGCTTTTGCACGGCTGTTTCAAAGGAGTACTGACACGAATTTTAAACATTTTCGGATTGTCGCTCTAAATAAAAACACTGGTGTCGAGAACACCACAAAGAGTATATCGTGGTGCTTGGGAATGCATCGAATATATTTTTAATACCGCTACCTTAAAAACAACACTTTCGGTTTCGATATCGAGGGGGCGGCTTCTCAGCGACGTGTGACGTCACGGGGAGACGGCAACCCGCGACGTACTAGCGGCAGATCCTTCATCTGCTCGTGGCGCAAGCGAACAACGATGAGTGAATTATCGTCCAGTGATCCCGACAGTGATTTCTGCGATTTAGGCTGCATGGAGGACGCAGAGTTCGCAAACTCAGTGGAACTGTGTTGACTCGTCGGGATAATGTCCATTGCGGTGGGGCTGGCTTGCCGATGCTCAGCTGCGAAAACTTTAAAATCAAAGTAAAATATTTTATACGCGTTTCCGACTCGTGTGTGTGGAGAGCGTAAACACTGCATACTAAGTAAACGTAAAATGTCAATTTAGCGATGTCTCAAAATCGTGTCAGTACTCCTTTAACGTAAGCAACTCCGACAGGTTGCAAGTGGGCAGCGAAATCGCGTTGCGACGCGCGCAGAAAGGCGGGAAGGCAGTGTTTGCATGGATGTCGCCAAGCGCTCCTCCCCGGTCACGCTGTTTCTTTTATTTTTATTTTCTCACACAAATGCCTTTGCGCTTGAGAGCGGTGACGGCGAGCGAAGGCCTGTTGCTTTGCAAATCGGCTTTCGTCTGCAGCGCGACGCAAATGTCATTTTCGTGTCGTCGGCTGCAAACCTCGTTTTGCCAAGCACTGCGGGAAGCCCCGTGCATCGCTTCTTTTTTAAAAGCTTGCCTCACTGTGCGAGCTTTCGTTGCTCATTCTTTCTTTATTTCCTTGTGTGAAATTATAATTGCATCTCTTGGCCAATAATGTAGTCGACGTTTCGTGCTGGTGGTGACGCGGCGAACGTTCGTCTATTTCACTTATTCATTTTTTTGCGCAGTACAACGCATTGCCCGCAGTCAAGACAAAAGGAGGTGGTTAGCCTCATTAGAATTTTCTATTCTCGGTTCCAACCTAAGAAAGAAATGTCAGCTTCGTCTACGATCGTCGCCGTCCCAACCACAGAGAATTTGCACAAGTGCTCCGTCCAATCGCAATTTGTCATATTCGTGATGTCAAGCGCTCACCGAGTGATTCTGATAGCTGACATTCCCATGCAAGCCCACGTTTGTGTCGCTGGTTTTAGGTCAGAATCAAGAACGTTGTGGCAAATTTCGTCAGGGATCCTAACATCACTGCTCAGCCAAACATAATGTTTCACGTAGTAACGACGAACCTTTAACTAAAAATGTGCTTAGTATTTACATTAGCCTAGAAAACTTACTTATGGTTCGAGCGGAAGCCAACTAGCGCGACTGTCTTTCGCCTTGGAAGGGCAGGCGCGCTCCAGTTCTGTGGGCGTAGATTACATTTTTTCTTAGGTTGCGCGTGCCCTTCAGCGTGTACCTTTCACGCCCCTGAGGCCTTGGCTGGCACGCAGTATAGCTTAATTGTACTGTCGTAATAATAATTAATGCTGTATGTATTCAAAGCAATTCAAAGTCATCTCGGGGAAGGGGCAAAAGGGGGGGGGGGGGTAAAGGCGAGCATGCATAGGCAGCTCAGAGAATACCATACCAAGAGCTGCGCTTTAATAGGTCAATAAAGGGCAAATTATTTTAGATGTACTAGTGAGAAAAAAAAATCATTTCACCGTGCGCTCAAAATGCATCCCGTAAATTCTTGTTATACACGTACGCACAGAGCGCCATGTTATGCAGACACTAACCTCGGCACGGTTTATCGTTGTTGAAATAATGGTTACGCGAATTTGTCGTTGATTACTTTCGTTACCCGCCACGGTGGTCTAGAGGTTACGGTGCTCGACTGCTGACTCGCAGGTCGCAGGATCGAATCCCGGCCTCGGCGGCCGCATTTGGATGGAGGCGATGGGCTATAGAAATCCGTGTACTTACTATTTATAAGTGCACGTTAAAGAACCCGAGATGGTCAAAATTTCCGGAGCCCTCCACTACGGCGTCCCTCATAATCATATCGTAGTTTTGGGACGTTAAACCCCGACAACCGTCGACACTGTGTACCGTTGTTGACATAATGGTTACGCGATTTTGTCATTAATTACTTTCATCGCCCAAGCCCTACAAGGCGGTCTAGAAATTTTTCTTTTCTTTTTCTTTTTTTTCGTCGTAATACTCTGTAGAGGTGAAACTGGACTCTTTCGACGTGACACGATCTCGCCTCTGATAAGTCGGGCACGCGCCGTCCCAATTTTTTTTTTCTTCTTTCTTTCTCGCGTTATGAATTGATTGGCCGCCCACTGCCAGGCTAGTAGGTCATCTTTTCCTCCGCAAGGACTACCGTTTGCGTAACGGTGTGTAGCATTGCTGCGTTTACTGGCCGATATATGGTGCGTATTGCGCCCCACCTGGCCTTCGAGATGGTGCTCATGACGATTGTGCGGGAGGAATCTGCGCGGCGGTAATCTCGGAGGCCAGTATTAAGGCGAGAACCTTAGATGCCTCTGCCTCATCAAACGGGAAAAGTGACCGTCGGAGGCGGCGCCAACACGAGCGATGCAAAAATCACGTGATGACGTCTCCATGACGTCACCCTCCACGGTGGTCTAGTGGTTATGCATAAGGGATGCACTGAATGCGTTGAACTAGGCCTATTGAAGCCTTTACTTTCAAAGCAAGGTAATTTATTGCAGCTATCGCACTTTGCGCCTGCTGTGGTCTTCCAGGCAGGTATCGTGTGGTGGCTTTCGCAAAAAGTGTGCGGGCGGTGTTATTCGAAGATCTATAGATTGCATAGCCTTTTTGGGTTGACTCACAGTGTAACGAGGCGGGTTGCAAAACACTTTATCAGAGTACAACAAATCGGTCGTCATGCCACCGCATTGTAATACGCACGCTTTCGTAATCACTCGCGCAGGTTGTGCCATAACACATGCGCCCATTGGAATGAATGCCTGCGCGGTCGAGAATATCGATTGGGTGACCTAGGGCCTTTGAGCCGTGATCCGTCCGATCAATTAGCCATTAGCGAAAAACACTAATAAAAATACTCATACTACATCCCCCACTCCCCGCTTGATATTCACAGGTTAGCGTTTCTGTACCTGTTGAGAATCGCAAAAACATACACCGACCAAGATAACTGAAAAAAATGTAATGACTCCCCACGGCTCTCCATGAGAGATTCAGCGAACTGGGATCGCGAGAACCGACCAAGGACGACGAAGAACTACACAACACGAGCGCTCTGTCTGTTCCCGCGCTCCCAGTTCGCTGAACGAATATGTACCAACTAGCCCACCTATTGATCCCCATGAGAGAGGCACAGCGTATTTAAGAATGCAAGTGGTCTTGTCTTCGAGGCAAAATTGTTCACGTCATGCTGCCACGTCGGCGAAATCATACACCTTTGTGTTTACTTCCAAGCCATGAGCATTTCTTTCGAAGCAAAAACGCTGGATTAGTCGAATCGAAGCAAAAAACGCTAGATCCACTAGAACCTAGCCTTATACTGCTTTGTTGTGAAGAGCTCGTCTGTTTCAGGTTAACTATACACGGATCAAAGTGCAGCCTTTCAGCGTAGCTTGTCCTTCACCGTGAGATAGAGATAACCTTGTCTTTCGCGTTTCGTTCTTCTTCTTCTGCCCCGACGCCTTTCTTCTTGCTCGCTCGAGCCAACATCGCGAGAAAAGTGGCTCGGCGCGCGATAAGAAGCCGCCGTCGAGAGCAAAGAGTTTTTCTAGCTCGGAACAAGCGAGAAGCGCGCGACAGCCGGGGCTGCATGTGCAGGAGGACTCCCTCCCTCCGAGGCGTTCCGGTTGACCGAGATGGAGGCTTGTGCGCGCGTGCTGCGTGTTTTGTTGGCCGGCTGATGGGGCAAGGCTGCAGCGAGGCGCGAGATGATGCTTGTGCCGCGGAGTGTAAACCGTGCCGCCGCCAGCATGCATGTTCGCGATTATTTGTCCACGCGTAGCGTTGAGGAGCGATAGCTTTGGCCTGGTCGACGTTCTTCGCTAGAAAGTGCATGGGCCCGCCGTGGTAGCTCCGGTGTGGCGTTGCTGAGCGCGAGGGCGCGGGTTCGATTCCCGGCCGGGGTGATCGCATTTTGACGGGGGCAAAAATGCAAAGAATCACCCGTGTTACTTCTAGCCTCTCTGCGCGCTGTTTACGAGGTATTCCGAGTGCTGATGCCATCTCTCCGTAGTTTTACTATCACGACCACTTGGCATTGATCCTCACTGCACACCTTTCCCGTCACTCTCATGATTTTAATACGTATATGTTTTACCGGCCTTTAGCGCGCGGAATTTTAGGCCCCTGTATACAGCCACTTCACATCATCATTGATCACATCCCACGTCATGTCCTGGCGCTCTTTGACCATTAAGTGGCCCTTGCGCCTATAAACACCATATATCATCATCATCATCTCTACGCGCGTGCTCAGGTTTAGGTCACTTTAAAGAACCGTGGGTGGTCGCAATTTAATCAGGAATCCCGTCCGACTACGGCTTGGGCCTCATAATCATATCGTGGTTTTGGCACGAAAAACTGCTGCTATTATTGTATTGCTAGGAAAGAGGAGAGAAGGAACGGAGAATCTGCTGTCCCATGGCAGATAGGTCTGTGGGCTATTTTCAGTGCTAAAAGGTGGCGAGTCAGAGGTGAAGGTGGCGTACACGCTCCCCCCCCCCCCTCCCTCTCCATTTGTCTACAGACGTGTATGTTTTCGACATAGAGAATCCTACGCTTATTATTGTTTCAGTCCTTCACTTACGCGTCTTAGCGTTCTCGTAGTACAGCGCTGTGTGTGTGTGTGTGTGTGTGTGTGTGTGTGTGTGTGTGTGTACGCGCGCACACGCGTACTCGTTTTTGTTTTTCTATGTTGGTTAGCTCACTTCCAAGCCTGCTCTCTCTTTTCAGTGGCGCGATCCCTCGGCTCTCTATCTGTCCCTTGCCTCCTGTCGTTGACGCGTCGTCGTTTGCACGGCGCTCGCGGAACACGCTTCGCGAGTCGTCCCACCGCCGCGCTGCTGCGTAAACACTCGGCTCTTAGCGATGGATGTGATAAGAGCGGGTGGTCCGACCGACTGGCCCGTTGGCACGAGAGCTCTGTCGACTTCGCATGCACCGGGTGTGTTTTGTACAGTCGGCGCCAAAAGTTTGGAGACGACTGTAGAGGTCTGAGGAACGCAGTTTGTCACTACATTCGGTCCAATTGCACAGTACTTATTGTTAGCGCGCTTTAGAACATGCCGGATGTCTAAATTGAAGGCTGCCTGTCGATTATTATTATTATTATTATTATTATTATTATTATTATTATTATTATTATTATTATTATTATTATTATTATTTCACGCTTATAGCGCGCGCGTCGTTCGTGACCTGAAAGTGCGGGACGCGTAAGTGAAAGACACGCGATCTTAATAAACACACTCTAAGAATCTCGCGCGTCCAGCGACTCAAGCGACTATACTTGCTCGCCTTCCCTCAACTAGCCAATCAGCGCGCACTGTACGTGATACTAAGGCGAGAGCCTTTTAGATGCCTCATCAAACACGAAAATTGACCCTCGGCGGTATCGACGGTCAACACGAGGGATGCAAAAAAAATAAAATAATAATCACGTGATTACGTCACCAGATTACGTTATCATGATGCCCACGGATAGTCAAAATTCATGATGTAATGCAGCGTCAATGTGACGTCACATGATGACGTCGCTTGGTCATAGGTTGGCCGGTCCAGGAGGCACGCGAGGTGTAGAAGCTTGCGATGCTTCTGTACCCCGGAGGCAGTGCAAAACCACGCTATGTGCAGAAAGCTGTCGGGAGCGGGTGGATCGACAGAATCGACTACGAGGCTCGTCTGAGGCCAATTCATAAAGGTCCCCCTGAATATTTTTATTGAGATACCTCCAACTCAGAATACGGTCCCAGATGCGGATCTGTATTTCTGTGACTGTTGTTCATTCGCTGCTGCTGCAAAATGAACATGCACATCTATGTGCGCATTTCACCAACACGCACTCGGGCAGGGGCCAGTCACCGCCGCATCACGTAGGCGCACGCTTCTATCTCTCATCTCCTCGTCTATCCTGCAGCGCCCCTTGTTGCATAGCACGTGTTCGGGCCGTCATCATCATCTTCGACGCTGCATTCGCGAGTGCTCTCCGTCAGCGTCTGTGATAATGGCTCTGGCCTGGCCTCGTTTGGATATCAGCTCGACCCATCGCCGACGTTCTCGTCTTGCTGTACCACGACCTGCGCAGCAAGGACGGCGCCGCGAAAGGAGACTGGAGCGTGGCCTCCGAGATTGCCGACTGACTGCTGGCCGAATGAAGTTCACCGGGGCGGAGGACGGCGGCGTGCAACGCGTGCCCGCACGCACGTTCAGTTCATGCAGCCGAGAGCTGCAGCGAACGCAAACGAATGCCTGCACCGAAATGAAATCTCCCCGTGTAACGAGTGTGATCCCTTTTAACACTGGCTCTCCATTATTTATAGCGCTGACTCGCCTGTAGGCTAGAGGCTTAGTCGGTTGACTCTCAGCGTCGCCTTTATAGTCTCTTGCGCCACGACAATCGTACGTATTGTGAAACAAATAAATACATTAAAAAGATGTACCGAGATAGATCACGAAGATCCACGCCTCCTGACACGACCGCTGTCTCCGCGGGCCGATAACGCGGGACCCTGAGGTCGTCTAGCCATTTCTAGGGCGATGACGTCAGCGTTTGCCCTCGTTCTCGTCTCTCCTTCATTGTGTACAGATGACACGCGCTGGCTTTACTTTGACTCCTATCGGTGGCGTTATAAAGTGTGTGTGTGTGTGTGTGTGTGTGTGTGTGTGTGTGTGTGTGTGTGTGTGTGTGTGTGTGTGTGTGTGTGTGTGTGTGTGTGTGTGTGTGTGTGTGTGTGTGTGTGTGTGTGTGTGTGTGTGTGTGTGTGTGTGTGTGTGTGTGTGTGTGTGTGTGTGTGTGTGTGTGTGAAACTGCGGTGCGGTGCAATCCCCCCTCCCCACCTTATGGAGAACCCTGCGTATGCCTATGTCTATAGCGTCAATATCTCTTCGTAGTTCGAGAATATTAGACCTGTCAGGGGGCGTGGCGGTGACGCAAACTGACGCGGCGTGCGTGTGAAACTGCGAAACGCCCTGTTTCAGAAGCTATATATTGCTACTCCACTGGCGTCCTTTTATTTCTGTTTTTTTTTTACCTTCCTGGAAAAAGGTAGTCGCTGTTCTCATCGTACCGTGACCGAGGATCATTTATTTATTCGTTTATTCCTTTATTATTCACGACTGCCTGCCGCGTGCGTTGTTCCCTTTCGCCGACTCTGCTGCGAGTGTGGCGTGGTTGCTGGAAGGTGTACCTTGTGCGGGAGACGCGCATGGACGCTGTATGCATTAAAGCAAAGAAAAAAAAAGAAAGAAAAAAGAAGGCTGCACTCTGCTGTGCAGCCGTTTGCGAGACGCGCGATGACTCACGCGCCGCTATTCAACACCCACGCCTCTCGGCTCTTTTGTATACTTTCTCCGTGCCTGCAGCGGTTTGCATTTAGTTGCGTGCATCGTGGGCTAGGGTGGCCACGATTCTAGCCACACTTATCGTGGCTGCCACGTGACCCGACGGCCGTCACGTGGCCTCTCTTACTCGCCGTCTCCCTCTCGCTCTAGGTTCCGAGGTGAATGCACGTGGTTGGAAACGAAGTTCTAACTTCTAAGTGCGTACCACTTTAGGGGCCCGGCTTGTAGTCCATCCACTGTCTCGTGTCGCATGGTCACGCAGTGGTCAATGCGGGCCTAAAACAAGCCTAACAATGCTCAAAACCAGTGCAAAATAAACTAACAATGTCTAAAATAATATAAACTGCAGAAATAACCAAGAATGAATCGTAGTAGTTTACCTAAAATCGCGAAAAACGCTTCTCAAACGTCCGGTTGTGGACCGCGCCGCGCAAGAGAGGGCGCCACCGCCTCGGCAAGCGCGTGATTGCCCAGGCAATCGCTGGCTTTTCCGTGCTACGCACTTCCTCGAGTTTCACGGTAGTGGAACTGCATTAAGCGCAGGGTTTAGAACTACACCGAGACCTACACAAGAACCACATTAGCGCTGCATCGACCGCATAATTTTTTATTTGCAGCATTTACAGATGGCTCCCTGCAGTCGGTGTTCGTGATTAAAATTAAATTATCGCGTTCTACGTTCCATAACCGCGTTGTAATGATAGGGGCTGTCCACGGTGGGTATGGTGTGGTATGGTAAAACGTCATTGTAGGATCCAGCGAGGTTATTGGCCTGAGCTAAACCACCAGGGGGTCGGGGGCGTAAGCTCTCAGCGATAGTCCTTGCTCGCTGGACTATCGCTATATTATTATTATTATTATTATTATTATTATTAGTAGTAGTAGTAGTAGTAGTAGTAGTAGTAGTAGTAGTAGTAGTAGTAGTAGCAGTAGTAGTATATTTTTATTTCGTCCCCATCGAAATGCTGCCGCCGATGTCTTTTCGATGCGCGCTCATCGGATGATGGAGGAAAGGCGGGCAAGTAAGTATATAGTCGCGTCAGTCGCTGGACACGCGAAATTGGGCGTCACGCAGGGAGATCGCCGCTGTCGCCGAAAGTGATCATCTCGGAATACGGCCTGTGCCGCCTACTCGTTCGTCCTTGGTTCACTGACCCGCCGTGTCCCACGCCATTCCCGTCCGAGGTCTGCGCTGCACGCAACTCTGGATGGTGCGTGCGTGTGCTGCGATGCCGCGACGACGCCTGTACAGATACACACACAGACAGGACGCGCTCGCATTGTGCGATCGGTGGGACTGCGGTGCGACCTTCCGGTTGTTACGAACGCGACGGGGAAAGCGAAGAGTAATATCTAAAAAAAAAAAAGTGAAATAACCGAAAGTGAATATCTAAAAAGAAGAAATGGCGGTGCAGCGAAGCCGAAAGTGAAGGTAGGGTAAGAGAAAAAGAAATAGAGAAAGAAAAAAAAGTGCGGTGCAGCGATCCGGTGCACTCTGACGGCTTCGCCGCGAGCGAGTCCAGGCAGTTTGAACAGGAAGGAGCTTTGCGACTCGCCGTTGTCGCAGCAGACGCACGTGTTTCAAACGTGCGTCTTGCTTTTGCGATCGAGTCCGTGCTTGGCTTCGGGTGGTGGCGCTCCTTGACGGGAGGGGGGCTGCTCCGTCGGTCGTCCTTGCCGCGAGGCAAAGCCTTGCGTGCCAAGGGGGGTTTGGGGCGTGCGCGCTGTTGCGTGCACCGATCTCCGTCCGCCTTCGTTGTGGAATTTAAAGAAAAAAACTGAAGCGGGAACTCTCTGAACGGCAGCTGTCGCAAGGTAACGCGTAACTTTATATGGCCGTCGGCGTAGTGTTTGCGTTGTTGTTGGAGTATGGTTAAATACGATGCACAGTCGCGCCCAATACGAGTTCCAGCATGCTGCCCGTGGTCAAATGGCGCCAACACTGCACGGTGGTGCCGACGTAGAAAGCAATCAGTGACGTAAACACCGTTTCGACTACTCGTATTTCCGAAACCAATTTCACGTTTACCTGAGTTACAGTGTAGGCTTGGGGCCCCTTCGTCCATGACCACCGCGTTGCAACTCGTATTGAGCGCCCCTGTATAGCGCACTACATGTAGATGGCTTGCATTGACGTCACTAGAACCGCCACGTTGGTGCACCAACACGGTGGGACGAGAAGTTCGTGATGTGACGTTCTTTCGTGCGCTGAGGCGAAAAGCGTTCCGGCAACGTCGTTATCACACTGAAGAAGGTTAACCGACGTGTGGGTATGCTGCCTTAACGTTATCACAGCCGTTGGAGTGCTTCTTAATTTCGTCACCCCATCTAACTCTGTGCCTTCCTCGACTGCGTTTTCAATCCCTCGGTAACCATTCTGTTGCTCTTACTGTCCACCGGTTGTCTGTTCTACGCATTACGTGGCCAGCCCAGGTCAATTTCTTTCGCTTGATGTCAACTAGGATATTATCAGTTACGCCTGTTTGTTCCCTGACCAATTCTGCCGTCCTCCGATATCTTAATAATATCTGGGGTTTAACGTCCCAAAACCACGATATGATTATGAGAGACGCCGTAGTGGAGGGCTCCGGAAATTTCGACCACCTGGGGTTCTTTAACGTGCACCTAAATCTAAGCACACGGGCCTCCAACATTTTCGCCTCCATCGAAAATGCAGCCGCCGCGGCCGGGATTCGATCCCGCGACCTTCGGGTCAGCAGTCGAGCGCCATAACCACTAGACCACCGTGGCGGGGCGTCCTCCGATATCTTAATTTTACTCCTATAATTTTTCGTTCCATTGCACGCTGCGTTATCCTCAACTTTTTCTTTCGTTGCTTTCTTATCCTCCGTGTTTCAGCTCCATATATGTTAGAACTGCCAGTATGCAGTGATTGTATACTTTTCGCTTCAATGACGGTGCGCAGATTTTTCTGACATTATTTGGGAGTGCCGGCCGAATGTATTATAATTTTCACGCGTGAACTCCTTCACCTTCTCTTTGTTTCTTACGTCTTGACTGTGTTTCCTCTCGTGGCCGTTGGGCCCGAGTTGGGTTCTAAGTTGTTTCCTGGTTCCACCAAGAATTTGTTTCTGCGTGGAGGGATCAGTCGTGTGGACGTGTAGCTTTTAGATGCCGCATCGCGCCATCGCTGAAGGCCTTTCTTCGCTCGTGCATCATCCTGCATCGCCTTTCCTATAATGCCTGCCTCGCTTCCCTGCAGTGGCCATTATATATCGCCGCACTCTGCTGCCGTATAATGGGGCTCATTACAAAGATCCTCCTCTGAATGCGCCCGCATGCTCCGATCTGCAGTGCCGGTTCTGCGCGGACGCCTCGAGGATGCGGAGAGATACATATAAATATAAATACGTACAAAGTGCTACGCGAAACGCACAATAAATGAGGATCGATCGATTGATAAGGGTATACAGCATCGAAGAGGAGGCGAAAGGGATGACCATCGCCAGAACCGGAACAGCGGTGGAGAGATTTAGAGCGTGAGGGGACTCTGCTGTAAAACAACGCCCGGTGGTGGCGGTGGTGCTAGTGCTGCTGCTGCTGAGGTGTTCGTGCGAACGGATAGCTGTCGATAAGAGCGGCACTTCGCGGGAATGGACGAAGAACAGAGGTTGAAGGAATGCCACGCTTTGGGAGCTCGCTGGCCTATCACGCGCTGCCGTCCTTAATCTTTTCACGTCTCTTCGAGCATCGAGGTGTGAGAAAAAACTCGCGGGGGTTTTACTGATGCATTCTTGACGTCTTGGGAATGCCCTTACGCATTCTCAAGACGACTCGAATGCGAAAGCCATGTTCTTCTCTGTCGGTGTGTTGGTCCTCGCCACGCCCCACCCTCGGAAAGCTTTCTGTACCTAACGAGGTTTTACGCTGCCTCCAGGATCGGAGACATTGCAAGCTTTTTGCACCTCACCTGATTTTGCACTGCCTCTGTGATCGGCCCGCCTTTGAACTAGCGACCACGCCATGTGATGGCATCATCGTGTGACGTCACAGTGACGTCGTGATGACGGCACAAATTTGGTGATCTGTGACGTGAGGGTGACGTCATCGCGGAATATTTTTTTTTTTTTTTTGCGTCACTCCCGTTGACGCCGCCGACGGTCAATATTCGCGTTTGATAAGGCATCTAAGGCTTTCGCCTTAATAAGGGAAAACGTCATGTCTGTATAAACGGGCATGCTTTGCGGCGGAACAGGCAGCCACTGTGGCTCTCGCACCTAAAACAACGCCGATTTGAAGGTAAAACGCCTCGTTCTATACACGTTTCGGACGTATAGCTCAATGCTTCGACGTGCATCATGGTGTTCTTCCAAGAGCGCATCTTCGGGCCATCACATCTCGAGCGGAGCTTAGCAGCTTCTGTAAATGCATTGCAAGATATCGCCAGAAGGCATTAGAGACGTCGACTGCGGAGACGTTGTTTACGCACGCATCTCACAGGCCACTGCGGCGAAGATTTTTACAACAGCTTCGATGTCTTGATAATGCACTCCGAGCTGACGCCTCCGGTCTCACCATGTAGTGTTTATATTAGGACGCGCGGAAGCCTATTTGTAGACGATGTCTCCACGTGTATGCATAACTTCGCCACCAGGGCTGAACGTGGACCAAACTAGGACATGGAGAGTTCTTAAACGGGGCAAAGGGGACGACACAGAGACTGCATTCGGAATGCTTAACTGTGGAGCGCACATTTGGTACGGGACACAGAAGAGCACACAGAGCACAGAGCAAGCGCTAACTCGCTATACCTATAGTTAGGACTTGCCCTGTGCTCTGTGTATACTCAAGTTGCGAGTTAGCTCTCGTCCTGTGTTCTGTGTGCTCTTGTGTGTCCTGTATACCGAACTTAGGCTCTGCAGTTGAGCATTGTATGAACCTACTAGCCCAGCAACAAATTATCTCAAGATATTGAATTTGGAAGAACGTGTGGACTGATCACCTTGCGCTGGAACTCTCATCTTCAGTTAGTCCGCCTCTGCGGTACAGTGGATACGGTGCTCGGCTGCTGACCCGAAGATCGCCGGTTCGATCCCGGCCGCGGCGGTCACATTCGACTGAGGTTAAATGGTAGAAGCCTGTGTATACTGTGAGATACCAGTGCGCTGTTAAAGAACACCGGATGGTCGGAATTTTCCTGAGCTCTCCACTACGGCGTGCCTCATCATATCGTGGTTCTGGCACGTAAAACACCAGATATTAGTATTGTTACAAAAAGGCAACTTTAACAGCCCAAGATTACCGCACGCAAACGCACCCGTAAAACGGATGTTTTGCAGATGCGTTCGCGTGCTGCCATCTTGGGTCGTTGAAGTGAAACAATAAATTAGTTTAGACTTATAAATTATAACCTCAAAGACCCGGTGTCGTCAATTTCACCACCATAGGTTTATGAGTTGATGATAAGGTAAACGTCAAAAGTTTCCATTTTAAATTTCCCGTCGAAATCCCCGATGGTGACGTCACGGATTTCGAAGTGTTTTTTTTTTTTTCATATTTTGTCCACATTGGCTCAACGAAATTCCCTGAAACTTGGTAGGTTAAGTCTCTGGCTCCCTGAGAAGACAATGGACTTCAATTTTACCGATTGGGAACTACGCAGGCCCTAGTAGGACGCCGTCTAAGTCCATGATGTCACGGCGACTGGGGCGGGAATTTCAAGGTGGCGTCGCCACCCGTATTTTATTTTTGTGCGTTTTCTCGCTTAACAAGCGTCTTCTCGCAGCAAGCGCGGTGATCTTGGAGTTGTGAAAGAGTGAATTTATTGACATGGAGAAGAATCATTTTTCTCTTTAGTGTCTCTTTAACGTTGCCTATAAATGCTGCGCGCTCGCGTCAAAGGCTCACGCCGCGTGTTGACGCGCGCCTTTCCTCCACTGCGGAGGTCACACATCGGGCGTCACCACCGTTCGAACTGTGTACTACACGCATCTGCATTAGAGTGTAATGCGCGCCGCGCTCACAGGCAGCAAGCGCAATAGCAGGAAGGCGTGACGTCGATTGAACGCCAAAGCCGTGGTTGCATCGCCGTGTCGGTTTATTTCCACGAACCGCGCAGCATATATAAGCCAATCCGGAAACTGCTGCACGAGCTCTCGTATAAATAATCGAGCATCGCGTTTTGTATACGTTCCCAAGTTGTGTAAGTATATTGTACGAGCGTTGCGAAAAGCTACGGCACCCCCTCCGATCATAAACTGGCACGGCCTGTCGTATAGATATTATAGCCCTTTCGATGATCATCACTGCTGCTATGTGCAGTCCCTTATCCTGTGCGGCTTGCGTGCGTATGTATTATGGTAGTTCGTGCGTATGTGAGCAAGGTTCGGCCGGAAGAGCTATCCAAGCCCGTATAGCGGGTTCAGCCATGTACACACAGAAGGGTGAGGAGGGTATACGTCACATGACCTGCCTCCAGTAGACGTTTGTGTGTGTGTGTGTGTGTGTGTGTGTGTGTGTGTGTGTGTGTGTGTGTGTGTGTGTGTGTGTGTGTGCTGTGTAGTGTGCATTCGCGTGTTTGTGTGATTGTCTGTGTTTGTGTCAGCGTCTGCACGCATATGTGTGCATCTGCGCCCACAGACACACTACTTTCACACTTGAAACAACTCCAAAGCCACAGCAAATGCACACCGTCGATGTTGCTGCTGAAACAAGCGCACACATAGACACACCACTGGACTCAACCAGGGAAAAATACACCGCCGATATATTCTGACATGATCCTTCCGAACTGATAACCTATTCGACCTACTGGATGAAATAACAGAGCACACTCATTAGATTTTTTCCCCTTTCATGCCTTTTTTTTAACAATATTATTTTTATATGCGGAGCACCTTAGAAGTCAGGGATGTCTTCTCTTGTCGTCTCATGTCGTCGCTTGACGTCACGCTCATAGTACTGCAATAGGTCAAAAGAGGGCGCTACAGGTCAAGTGAATACCAAAATAGCTCAACAGAGGACGCTACAGGTCAAGTAAATGCCAAAACAGGTCAAGAGAGGGTGCCACTACATCACAAATGAAGGCTTCTTTTCCCGCCATGGACGCCGAGGGGCTGCACGTTTGGAACGACAGCACGCGCTTGTCCGTGAACACCAGTGTCGCCTAAGGCCTAATTCGTCTGTCCGAGCCAGCGAAGCATGATTCATGACACCCTACACACTACACAGGAACAAAGAAAGAAATGGACACATTTGTGATTTTGCTCCCGTGGTGTCCATTTCTTTCTTCGTGTGTGTGTTGCGAAGCCTGTTGTGACTCGTAACTCGCCCAGATTGTCTGTACCTTTGCCAACGAAGCGATAGCGAAACGCCAGCGAATGCGAGGTAACCTTCAGCTTCGGAAGATTCAGGCGCAAGCCGAGCGCCAACAATAGGCAAACCCGCAGCTCCGGCTCAGACAACCACTAACCGGGCGTCTACAGAGGCGGGCGAATCCTAAGCTGTGCTCTGCAGTTTTGTACAGTTTTCACGGTGTGTAACTGGCGCAATATTTTTAGGGGCGAAGCACCGTCTAGGCTTGTCCGTTGTGTGGTGTCCGTGTTCACGGCACAGCAGCGTGTAAAATCCCCTAAAAAGGTTTAGCAGTAAACTAATATCAATCATAATTGTGACAGAACAATATAAACCACCTAGAAGCACAAACCCTTTATACTAGTCGGCGATTCCAACGTAGACATTACGGGCCTTAGGACCTAGCTTTGCCGTCGACGCTCACTGTCCGCTGTCATGGTGGTTAGAAAACCGTTGCTATAGTCGAAGCATATGTGTGTATGTGAACAAAGAAAAAAAGGTTTACAATAGACGAACAACAATCATAATTGTGACGAAACAATATAAAACAGCTACAAGCACAAACCCTTTATACTAGTCGGCGACTTAAACGTACACGTTATGGACCTTAGGACCGAGCTTTGTCGTCGACTCTTTGTGTCACTTTATGTCACTCAGTTTACATTATATGGGGCAACGCTCGGGTAACATATATGTGAGACACAAAAAAAGGTTGAACAGTACACTAATATCAACCATAATTGTGACAAAGCAATATAAAACTCCTACAAGCGCAAACCCTTTATACTAGTCGGCGACTACAACGTAGACATTATGGACCTTAGGTCCTAGCTTCGCCCACTCGTCATCATACACATTTTTTACGGAATTCTTTTGGGAAATTTTCCCTATTCATTTATATGAAGTTGGCTTAAGCCTGTTGTATAACTCCTGGTGGTGCGGGCTGCTCCATTTTCCTTTTAGTTATTTAATTATTTTGGCACATACTCACAGACATAAACAAACAAACAAGCTCCTTCCGGTGCTAGCTCCCAGCCAGCTAGTCGGGAACTACGTGTGGCATAGGGCTGCCTTTGCTGCATCCTACACCGCAAGGTGAGGCATCGCATTAACCCACTGGCGTCCCGCCCTATGACCTCGCGGTGGCCGCGACAGGGCTTTTTGTTCTCGCGTTTTTTCTCGCAAGCTGGTTGTGTGTAGGTAGACACACTTGCGGTGCGTGAATACAGCCATTACACGCAGCTATAGAACACGAGAGCGCGCGCGCGCGACGCTCTATCGGTTGTCGATTAGCTATTCGGCCTCGGCCCGCACGCGGAATAACCGTGTCGTATATTCCTGATGCGGCGGCATTTTGCCCCCGCGTGCGGATCATGCGTGTACCAGCTGTGTAGGCTATGCGGTATATACATCCGCTCTAATGGCGTTGTCGGGTTGCTTCGATGGAAGGCGTATACACCGGGAGGCGATGTGGCTGGCAGCTAATGCCCGGTCGTTTCCTTTCTTTCTTTCTTTCTTTTTTTTTCTTTCTTTCTTTCTTTCTTTCTTTTTCTTTCTTTCTTTCTTTCTTTCTTTCTTTCTTTCTTTCTTTCTTTCTTTCTCTTTCTTTCTTTCTTTCTTTCTTTCTTTCTTTCTTTCGATAAATTGTGCTCTGAGAACTCTGTCATTAATTTCGCCATCATAGGTTTATTAATAGAGGAGAAAATTAAGTTCAAAGTTTCATTTTTACATTTCTTGCCGAAATCTCCCCGCGTGACGTCACGAATTTCAAAGTGTACTTATCGTATTATGGTGCCATTGGCTCAACAAAGTTACCCCAAACTTGGTATGTTAAGTCTATAGCCCGCTCAGAGGACAATGTACTTCATTTTTACCGATTATGAGCTACGTAGTCTGTAGTAGGCGCCGTCGAAACATGTGACGTCACTGCGAATGGTGCGGAAACTTCAAGGTGGCGTCGCCACCCACACTTTGTTCTTGCGCGTTTTCTCGTTTACTAAGCGTCTTCTCGCAGCAAGCGTGGTGTTTTTGGTATCGTGAAAGAGTACATTACTAATATGAGAAAAATCGTTTTGCTCTTTAGTGTCCCTTTAAAGAGCCCCTGGTGGTTGAAATTTCTGGAGCCCTACCCTACGCCGTCCCTCGTGATCATATCGTGGTTTTGGGCATTAAAACCCCGACAGTTATTATTATTGGTTCTCAGGAGTTCCACCTCGGATCTGCGAATTCTCGTATGGGTTCAGCATACGTCGCAAAATATAGCATGAACTAAAGAATCGATGGCGCATTTTTAGTGACACATATATATGCGAAATCGTATGAGCGAAAAATCCCCTCATGTGTGTTGTGTTTGAAAGAGTGTACTGCTTGTCATATATAGCAGCTGTTTTATCCGAATGCACTGTTTCACGAAAAAAAAAAGAAAGAAATCGCGTCAGGTCGGTGACAGCGCCTGTCTCAGTCTTCTTCGATGGGACGCATCGTCCGTTTCCGTGTTTGCGTCCCGCCCTCTCCTCGCCCCCTTTCCATCGTAAAAGCGTCGAAAACGAACACTGTCGGCGCTCCCGTCAAATACGCGTCGTCTTATATAAAGCATCACCGTCGTATTTCCTGCTTTCGGTTTATGCGCCTTTCCGAACGCGCGAAACAAGAGTCTGCCCCCGGCTCGTGATGATGCCAGTTGACAGCTCAAGAAGACGAGGAGAGGAGCTCGCAGCTGCGTGGGGGATGAGCGCGCTATGTTTTTGTTCCGTCTTCGTCGATCAATGCTGTATATCACGACGAGCTCTAGCGGAGCAGGAAACTACGCGTACTACACACATATATAGTGCGCTGGGCCTCTGCCGCCGCATCATCTGACAGCACTAGAGCTCGGCGCGTCGTCTCCTTCCTTTCACGCGTATACTATATTATATGCGGATGCTGCTGTGTATACGCTTCTCTGAAAAGATGACCCGGGGTTTGCACCAAGCTCCCTGCAGTTCCGTGCAGTGTTCGCGAAAGGTGTAGGAAGCGTTCGGGACGCTTCCTGTGTCAAGCGTCGCGAACGCTTATTGTAAACGCCTAAGAACGCTTGTTGTATGGAGCAGACGTAACAGGCGTCTTTTCGACTACATTTACCACTACAAGTTAGGTTTTTTCTTCCTTAGTTGGCCAAAATTTCCAAATTCTGAGGAAACGCGTTTTGTTGTTCTCTGGATAAACCCGCTGCGTTTTTGTCCCCTCTTCATCGATCAGTGCTGTATATCACAACGAGCTTTATCGGAGCACGAAACTACGCCACTACACGCATATATAGTGCGCTCGACCGCCGCTGCATCATCTGACAGCGCGAGAGCTCGGCGTTGCGTTCGCCTCCTTCACATCTCGCATACTGTATTATATGCGGATGTTGCTGTGTTTACGTGTCTCTGAAAGGATAACCCGGGGTTTGCAGCAAGCTCCCTGCAGTTCCGTGCAGTGTCCGCGAAATGCGTAAGAAGCGTTCGAGACGCTTCATGTATAAAGCATCCCAAACGCTTGTTTGCTAATAGGAAGCGTCCGGAACGCTTGTTATACCGAACAGACCGGACATTAGCAGACTTTTTTTGCAGTTACCATTACAATGAGGTTCTGTCTTCCTTTATTGGCCAACATTTCCAAAGTCCGAGGAAACACGTGTTGTTTAGATACGCAAAGTGGGCAAAAACGTTCGCGCGCGCACGGTCGTTGCGTTTATAGCGCCATATTTAGTTCGAAATGATGTTCTCGCAAATCTATGAAGTGGTTTGAAATCAAAAGGAAAAGCTTATACGGGAGCATGGGCTGAATGTTGGCTTACTTTTAATTGAACTACAATTATTTTTCATTATTGTTTTTATATTGGAACTTCATTCAGGTGTGCATGTTTACAATCCACATGCCCACCCTTCACGTCAGCCTGTGCTGCAAAGACAACAGTCTTTCATTTCTTTTGTTTTGGTGCACGTCTTACGTACACCCTTTTACTGATGTTCACCTGTCTTGTTTCCTTTGCACTTTTTTCTAATAATGCCAATTAGAACATATGTCCTCGCTGTACAACGTATGCCCTGTCGTAATCTACACAAGGTCGACATATTGGGTAAGTTGGGTAAGCTGAGCGTCCATAATGGCATCTTTTCTTGCTTGTCTCTCGTTAAATTGGCTGGGCGAATGAATTCAGTATTTCACGACGTCGTTAATCCGACGCCAGGAAAAAAAAAAAAACTGAGAAATCATTCGTGCGAAAGCCCAAGGTGGCAGCCCCAATTCATCTAAAATAAATCTGTATGTACGCTTTGTGACTTTACCTGTCCTCAAGAGAACTTTTATGTCTGCATGTCGGGGTCTGCCCGTCGTCTGATTTATATACCGCCCTCGCGGAGCAGACGACGTTGACGCTCAGACGCTTACGTTTGCGGATAAGAAGCCGCGGCACACGTGTGCATACACGTACGCGCTGGATGTCCCGATTGGCTTACACGAATAGCGCTGCACGAGATATAGCTTCCATGCACTGCATGGTTTCCGCGACGCCGTCAGCAACGTAATGTACGGAGGCACAGCTGGTAGGATGAGAGTCTGTCAAGCGTTTTCTATTTCTATTACTTTTCTCGCTCAGGTGTTAGACGCACTAAAGTTCATCTGTGTCGTTCTGCCTCGCTGCGTTTGTACTTACACTCATTCGTTGTTTCGTGAATGCGTGTCTATGCGCGCTTGTGTAGCGCTGAATGTAGTATGTCGTCTGCTACGGAACATCTGCTTGATCGTGCATGCGCGTTCGTTGCGCCGTAGCGGCAACGGCAGACCGCCTGTCTCCCAGCGAGACGTGAGCGATGTTTCTTTTGTTCCCAACGCGCGTGTCGAATAACGCTGAGGCCTCTTCGCTGTGTATACGCGCTAGATGCAATAAACGTATTCATATTTGCACGGCTAGACACGGTGGCGGGGTAAGATGGATAAGACGTAGCTGTCAATGGTGTGTCTGCATGCAGCAACTTTGCGAGCCTCTAAGACGCGATTACAGCTACGCACATGCTTTTTGTACTACAGCAGAAAGAAAAAAAAAATGGGGAAAGGAAAAAATCTAGCGCGAGACAGCTGTGCCCTGACAAAGTATAGCTTGTGCATGTTGTTGCTAATGTATTGCCAATTACGAAGCTTTCAATGCTGCTTTATGTAGCTTGCGTGGTTGGTTTAAATGGCGTGCCAACAAGGGCATACCGAGGTGGAGTTGTTGGTTTTTCATCGTGGAATCTAGAAAAGTAGCCATGCTTAGTAGAACTTCGCCTTTCATTCAAATTGTACACGGTGGTGCCATGATGTCATTCGTGTCGTTTCTGCTGAGGTCATGTGACCTCGAGCTGTTGAGGTGCAAATAGACTCTCCCTGTGGCTCCATGGCGTAGCTCGAGAGCTCCCGACTGACACGTACTTCGAAGGTATATCTTATCAGTGCACGCAACTATTGCTCTCAAGCTGCGCGCGATGCGCTTTTTAGATAGGCGCGTATGCACGGCCCGGCGTACGCCGTTACAGAGGTAGGCATATTTCACTGGAGTGCCTGGTCGCCTGACTGCGTGGCCGCGGCGACTCTCCCGACTGCGCGCAATATCCGGCGGCCTTGCGCGACTTCCGGGTCTGTTACGGGCGCGGATGCCGAGAGCGGATTGAATTACCGCGCACGCCAACCCCCTCAGGGCCGTTTCCTGCATTCTCGTGGCATGCATATATTACTGGGTAAGCAAGGCTGGTTTTTCAGGCGATGAGCCCACGTTGGCATCAGTCGCACAACGCTAATGAGATGCAACAGGTATATTAACGAAAACCAACGGACAACGAAGCCAAGGAAGCTATAGGACACGTTACTTGTAGTTTTTTTTTTAACTGTACTATGCTAATTATGATATAAATGTGAAGAAATTAAAGTGGACGAAAAAATTACTTGCCCCCGGTGTTCCGCTCTCGCCGTCATGGCTGCGGGCGGCGCTGACGTAACACTCCCAGTTATGCATGCACAGGAAGTACCCAATAAAATAGACGGGAGGACGACCGCCGCCGTAGCTCAATTCGATAGAGCATCGTACGCGTTATCCGAAGGTTGCAGGTTCGGTCCCTGCTTGCGGCAAGTTGTCTTTTCGTCCACGTCATAATTACTACGACACAGTTAAAAAGACTACAAATAGCGTCCCCTATACCGTCCTTCGCTTCATTGTCTGTCGGTACGCCACGGTGGAGCAGCGGTCGTGGTGCTCGGCTGTTGACCCGAAGGTCGTGGGTTCGATCCCGCCAGCGGCAGTCGCATTTCGATGGAGGCGAAATGCTAGAGGCCCGTGCACTGTGCGATGTCAGTGCACGTTCAAGAACACCAGATGGTCAACATTTCCGGAGCTCTCCAATACGGCGTCTTTCATACTCATCTCGTGGTTTTTGGACGTGAAACCCCAGACATTATTATCATTGCCTGTCGGTTTTCGTTAAGGTAGTGTCTAACAAAGAAAAACAAAAAGGGCCCTTAAATTCTCTTTTTTTTTTTTCGTTCATCAGCAGGTATACGTTCGACACTTTTAGTTGGGCGTACGTAACAAGCCTGCGTACGAGCACGGCTCTGAGAGATAATTAAGTGCGCATGCGCAGAACACGACGCATTGTTAGACATATTTACAAAAGCGTATGCAGGGTTAGCGTTCGTTGATACGCTATTTTCGTTACTTAACGAGGGTGTCCAACAGGATAACGTACGACGCATGCGCAGTGGCGACAAACGCACTAACGCAAAGCTTTGCGTACCCTATTCTAAAGCTGCCTATTGGCCCGCGCACACGCAGTGTTCGCGTTTACGCTCCGTGTAATCCATAGCGGCTACGGTGGTTCGCTGATATATGTTCGAGGACGCGGGTTCGATTCCTGTCCGCGACATCTGTACATCGGTAAGCGCGAGGTGCAATAAAAAGCCGTGTATAGCATGTATTAGCTAGACACAAATTAAAGTACGGCACACAGAAGTGACAGGTAAGCGATAAACTGTCGCTTTGCCTGTCCTATTAACCGCTGACGTGTAATATTTGTGGTTAGTGGTATTAACTGCTAACTACTAATGCCTAACCTTTCGTATTAGCGGTTACCTGTCGCTTAGGCTGTTGTATTAACCGCTAACTTGTAATCTTTGTGGTTAGCGGTATTAACCGCTAACCACCAATCGCTGACCTGTCGTATTAGCGCTTACCTGCCGCTTTGTGTGTGTGTGCCGTGTTTTCTTTTGTCTGTCGCGTTAATACATGCTGCACATACGGAACACCAACTCGCCCGAACAGCAACCCGGTTGAATGACGTAATGCAGCGCTAAAAACACACGCACCACAAAGTAAGGAACACAAACTGACGGGACAGCGCCTGTCCCGTCGGTTTGTGTTCCTTACTTTGCGGTGTGTGTGTTTTTAGCGCTGCATTATGTCATTCAGCAAGCACCAACTCGCCCAACAACACGTTCTTCAGCAACCCGGTTACTTTTATATTTGTGTTCACGTTATAGAATCCCCGGGAGGTCAAAGCTAATCCGTATAGGAGTCGACCACAACACGGCGTGCCTGATAGTCATGTCGTTGTTTTGGCTCGCGAAACCCCATAATTAAGTTAACCCGACCCACGGGGATGCCTTTGTGCATTCTGTTGGCGTGGATATCCACTGTGTAAGCAAAACTCCTTTTTCAGACAGGTGATGAGCCAGCGGGGTTGGCATCAGTCGCGAAGCGCTAACGAGATGCAACAGGTGTGTTGATCCACGCAGGCGCACTGCTTGCGTTTACTTTGCCAAAGTTTCGTCGTTGAAGCGAGCGGGGCTACTGTGTTTCGTTGTGAATTAAATATAGGCGGACATTGTTGTCGTCCGGCATTGAACTTATATATATATATATATATATAGTATATAATATAATATATATATATATATATATATATAATATATATATATATATATATCTAATATATATATTTTTTTTTTTTCCGTTCTCGTTCGAGGGGTGGAGAACTAATTTTTACCACATCGGCATTGATTTGCATACAGATGTATGCATGTACAAGATGTTCTTTTTTTTTTTTTTAAGGCGCAAGCTTTAGATGCCTCATCGAACACGAAAAGTGACCGTCGGAATCGGCGTCAACACGAATGATGCAAGAAGTCATCACCGTGTGTTGGCGTCACCATATGACATCATATTGACGTCACAGATCGCCAAAATTTGTTACGCCACATGATGACATTATCAAATGACATCGTCGCTTGGTCATATACGTGGGCTGATCCCGGAGGCACGTGAGATGCACAAAGTTTGAAATGCCTCCGATCCCGGAGGCAATGCTTTCGGGGGCGTGTGAATCAATACAGTCGACTGAAAAAAACAAAACAAAAACATGGCTTTCGCCTTAGATTCATCTTAGGCGAATGCATAAGCGAGCGAGTACTTATTACTATTTATACATTTCAACCAACGGCAAAAATACTGCACTTTCTCCTACGCTTTTTCTGACTACTTCTGCTTGTGCACGTTAAAGGGACACTAAAGAGAAAACCGATTTTTCTCGTATGAATAAATTACTTTTTCACAATACCAAAATCACCGCGCTTACCGCGAGAAGACGCTTGGCAAGCGAGGAAACGCGCAAAAAGAAAGATGCGGGTGGCGCCGCCACCTTAAAGTCCCCGCACCAATCGCCATGACGTCATACATTTTGGCGGCGTCTACAGGACCCGCGTCGTTCCTAATCGGTAAAAATGAAGTACATTGTCCCCTGTGGAGGCCAGAGACTTAACATATCACGTTTCGGGCGGTTTCCTCTGGGCAAATGTCGCCAAAATATCAAAAATGCACTTTGAAATCCGTGACGTCACGCGCAGATTTTTCGGCGCGAAATTTAAAAACGAGACTGACTCGGAACAGTAGCACAGAGAATCGCACCGACGGCGACAGGTAAAGACGGGACACAGGCGGTGACACAGCGCGGTGTCCCGTCTTTACATGTCGCCGTCCGTGTGATTCATCGCGCTATACTGTTCTGAGTTATATGCACTACCAACTAGCCCATCAGTCTGTCCTTTTGAAACTTTGACCATGATTTTCTTCGCTATTATTAAAAGTATGATGGTGAAATTAACGATATTAGAGTTTTCAGAACAAAATTTATCAGTCTAAACCGATTCGTTGTTTCACTTTAGTTTCATATGGTCAAAATTTCCGGAGCACTACGGCGTCTCTCATAATCGTATCGTAATCTTGGTACGTGGAATCCGCACAATTATTATTATCCTTGTCCCTTATGTCGGGCGCAAGCAGAGGACAACAGATCGACTGCGCCATATCTTCCCCTATATAGAGCTGAGCGCTCTCCTTCCTTCGTATTTCTTAATCCTCGCTGCGATCTGGACTTAGTGCAAGAGGATTTATGGCTTACTGCGTGATCCGAGTGTAGCTTCTGCTGGCGAGCTATATACGTGTATCCAGGCTAATTCCGGTTCTCTAATTGGCCTGGAAATTAATTAGCATTTCTCTGCGCTTCTCCGACGTTCATTGTCTCTGTTCTCGTCATACCGAGGACTGGATCCCCAACGTCCGTGTTTAATACTGTCGTTTTGCATAACTGGCATGCAATAAAAAATAAAAAGAAATAATAATTAAGTAAATATAAACACACGCTCGTAATAGTACCTTTCGGTGCACATGAAGTGTTCCAGCGATCCGAAATGTTATGCTTGTGCTGTCATTCATTATAAAAAGAGCGCAGCAACACGAGGACAGAATGAAAGAAGCAACGGGACGGGCGCTGACTCGCAGCTGAGAAGATTATTCGAAAAACAGATACTTAAGTACAAATACACGTGACATTGACAACCGAAAACTAGCGTGAAGCCAAACTAGAGCATGTATATAATGAATGCAAACCAACTTGCCCAAATTTCCGTTCTCTTAAGCTTGTGCTGTGCTTGTGTTCAACGTTATGCTTGTGCTGTTCGTTTTGTTTTTTTCGCAGTTACATTTCTGTTATACAACGAAAAAAGAAAATAGGAGGTGGGTATCGACCGAAGGGCCCGTTTTCGTAGCGCCCCATTTCATGGCGACGATAGAAAAAGCATGGCCTCCGAGATTAGCCGGCGGCGCGCCGCCGGCTAATCTCGGAGGCCATGGAAAGAAGCGCGTGGTTTAGGTCTACTCCACGAGGTCGCGTAACAATCCCTGCTGCTCACACGAAAAGCGTCTGCTCTGTCAAGGAACTCATTAAATGAACTCTCATTAATTATTCTAATAGTTAATTGGCACTTACCTTAAGTAGACTAATGCTTCGACATTCATATGTATGCATCATAACTCTTAACTTGAACCAGGGTCATCAATTTCGTACCAATTTAATTTTTTCACGAGACTTTTTCTGAATATTCGGAAAACCGGAAATAAGTGCTCGACCGGAAGTGCTCGGAATAGATACAAGAATGTCACTCGGTGCTCGTGCCACTACAACACAAACCGCACCAGGAGAAAACGTGGAGGACGCTTGAGCTTCGCCTTCGAGAGTAGAACGCGATAGCGCAATCGGACCGTGTTCGTATCGCCTTCTCAATCGCTAGCCTCGTTTCGCTTCTCGGTGGACACCTCAAGCCGTGCCGAAAAGAAAGGAAAGTCTGTGCGCGTAACATTGGCCGTTTCAAACTAACCTAGAATGCGTGCTGCGAGTACAGTTGGGAAATGCCCACGACGCCAGGATTATTCATTGTTTGCGAATTGGCGAAGTACCCACTACGCGTCCCCAAGGCAACACGCGCACCCACGCAGTTGTACCCTTGGTTGATGCAGTTACTGGTGAAGATAATAAATTACACCTGAGCGCTGTGTAATTGGTGGGCCTTTAAACCAACCACTCGTTGCGCAATTTACATGTTTTCATACCTGATGCGATTGTACGCTTCTTCCACGCAGTATTATGTGCGTTCAGGAGACCCCTTGCTCTAATTAACATTCGTATAGGTTTTTTTTTTTTTCAGCCTCAGTTTCAAGCAGTGGCGTGGCTCTGCGGTAGAACACCTGCTTGCCAGGCAGAAGGCGTGGGTTCGATTCTCACTCGAACCGAACATTCTTATTATATTTTTTTTTTGCATCTACCTCGAATTTTTGCTCACGGACAACGCCGATTTTTTGCTGACAACCAACGACACCGACGCCGGAACCGACGCGTTACAGTTCGTGTGCAAGCTCAAAAGAACCACTACGTACGAAGCTGGTCGTGAAAGGAAGCCGTTTGCTTGTGCGCACGTGTAGAAAATTTGCCCGGGAAAGTAATTGAAGACTGCAATACTTTACACGTGTACGTCAGCTCACGGGCCTAACTAATCAAAGAAAGTGCGAGCGTGGGTTGGAACGGAAATTGCTGAACCTTTAGATGAAAAAAAAAAAAAGAAAGCACAATGTGCACGTTGTGAACAAATCCCATGTGGGCGCTGTTGAAATCGTCTGCTTCTTCGTTTGGGAATCGTCTGCTTCTTCGCCTGCTTGCTCGGCCGACCTTGCAGCTGACGATCCGCCTCCGCTCAGTGGCGCGCAGCACCTTCGGGACCCGAGATAAAGTCGCGTACTTCCGGTCTGTGCTTCCGGGCTTTTGTCACCGCCGGTGACAGCGAGCTTCCGGAAAACTGGCGTGTAACCACAGCCACGCCCGCTCCATCATCAAAGAGCCACCCTTTCGGTTCTGCCATGCCCGTCACTTTGTCACGGATTCGTTCGCCGCAGCGCCTTTTTTTCATTTGACCCCGTTATTTACGGTAACGGTTCACTGGCCATTCCATTTGCAAGCCGGAAGTAAACAAGGCTTAAAGGGATGCTAAAGAGAAAAACGATTTTGGTCGTATTAGCAAATTACTCTTTCACGATACCACAAACACTATTCGCTTGCCGCGCGAAGGCGCTTGGTAAGCGAGAAGACGCGTATAAAGATAATGCGGGTGGCGACGCCACCTAGAAGTTCGTCGTGAAGACATAGACGCCGTGATAGACATAGACCATTCGCCGTGAAGACAGTAGATTTTGACGGCGTCTGCTAGGGCCTACGTAGCTCCTAATCGGTAAAAATGAAGTATATTGTCTTCCGAAAGAGCATTAACATACCAAGTTTCAGCGAATTTCGTCGAGCCAATGTGGCCAAAGTACGAAAGAACACTTCGAAATTCGTGACGTCACTATCGGAGATTTCGGCGGGATATGTAAAAGTGACACTTTTGACATTGATTTTCTCATCAATTAATAAACTTATGGTAGTGAAATTAAGGACACTAGAGTTTTCAGAGTCGTAATTTATCAGTCTAAACCGTATTTTATTGTTTCACTTTATTAATTTTCAGAACACCGTGGTGTGCCCTGAAGGCTATAGTGCTGTGCTGCTAAGCTCGAGGGCAAAGGCTCGATTTCCAGCCACAGCGGCTGCGTTTACACGCCCGTGCACTTCAACGGGCAGTTAGGCGCACGTTACAGGAACCCGAGGTGGTCAGAATAAATCGCGTCGCCGATCGATAGAGTGATTTAGTTTCTCCACGAACTACTTTACGTTAGCGTTATATCGGGTTACCGTCTCCGTAAACGTGAGAGGCCGGATAGGTGTTACCATCTGGCGGGGTCGAGATGAACCAGGCAAGCACAGTACAGTTATCGCAGAAACCTAGCACATTATTCTCCTCTGCTGGTGCAAGTTCCTGGCAGCGACGCAATTCCGGATTAGTTGCCTCTTTTTTTTTTCCTCAAAAAAAAAAAAGAACAAACGAGTATATAAATGTGATTGCACGAAGCGTCACAATATGTCGATAACATCGTCCGGTGACCCACGGAATTCCGTAAACCAAGCTAAAAACCTCTACAAGCTAAAAACCTCTAATGAAAGTGCTCAGTTAATGAGTCCTCGTGTTTTCTTGCGCTGAAACATAACTTAATGATTATCTGACCGGCAGTTCTTTACATAAGCAGTCAAGTAAGGCTTGTAGGTTAATGTGATATTAGCTTTGTGCGTCTCTAGTTAGGTAATGAAACATTCTTTAGCACGGAGTGTCGCTGCAGGGAGCCTACGTTTCGACGAGCGGACTTGTCTTCTTCAAGGCTGCGACTTTCAAGTCCGCTTGCCGAAAAGTTCGCTTCAGCGACAACCCTTGTTCACGAACTTTTTCATTTCTTCAAGCTTCCACAAGCTTCCACCAGCCCCTGATCTTCTGCCTTTTATTGCTAGGTAAGAAGTCTACGCACAAACTACAACGGTTAGAAGTTCGGGGACAGACTGAAATTTCCCGCGAACGGCTCTGCAGGTCCCGTAATTCAATGAACGCATCCGTAGCAGTTCTCGGCGTGCGAACGTGCTCCGTATCTCTCGGATTCGTTCGCCCACTCCCTGATGTGTCCGTTGTTGCCGATCGGAAGAGAGAGAGAGGGTGAGAGGCTGCGACGACCGGATTGCGTTTATTGTTTTTCTTGTTTTAATCTCCTCTCCGTTGTTCGTCCCGGTTCTCTGCGATGCGCCAGGTGGTCGTCCTTGACGGCGCTGACCGCTTCGGGACTGGCTTCGCGTTCGTCCCGCAGGGCCGCTTCGCTGACGCTCGTTCGGCAGGTAGTGCCACCGCGTGGCTGGCGTTTGCACTACACGCGAGCACGCATGGCCTCCGAGATGGAGGGCGCGCGGCGGGTTTGCCGCGCGCCCTCCATCTCGGAGGCCATGGAGCACGGAGCCCTCGTTCGATACAATCCGCCTTTTACATTTTCCTGCCTTCATCTCGGAGGCTTTCGTTCTGGCAGTACCAGTTGTCCCTGCTCCTGCTTCTGCCGTTTTGGTAGGGGCCGCCGGGAGAGCTGGTATTGCCATACTAAAGCCTCCGGGAAGAAGAGGCGTTTCGCGGTTTTTCTGCTAGGGATAAAGGCGCATGCGCTGTGGCATCGTGAAAAAATGGGGGATTCTTTACTGAATGCCACGAGAGGGAACTCGAGCGTTGCGGTCGCTCAGACACCACGAAATTGGTGCTTATAAGGACACGATAGTGTCCCTATAAGCACCATATGCTAAAACAAGTGAAGTCATAACCCTCTTTGTAAAGAGAGCAAATTTCACTTGGTTTAACATATTACCCTACCGCCTTCCACAAAACCAAAAATGCCACTTTTGCCTCGAGAATACGCTTGGCAAGCCTGAAAAGGCGCATACACATATGCACGTGCACACACAAGCACAGAAAGAAAGAAAGAAAGAAAGAAAGAAAGAAAGAAAGAAAGAAAGAAAGAAAGAAAGAAAGAAAGACTGGGGGCAGGATTACCTTGGTAGTTCTCGCAAGAGCTAGCCTTGTCATAGATTTTGACAGCGTCTGCCAGGGCCGATACAATGCTGTGGTAATAATAATAATAATAATAATAATAATAATAATAATAATATAATAATAATAATAATAATAATAATAATAAAGACTGCGGTGCGTGTTGTAAGCGTGGTTGCAAGGGGGCTAGAGTCTTGACATATAAAGTTTCGAGATAGTTTGTCGAACAGCGCGGTGCGCTGTTTTCATCATTCTGATCTTGGTGGCAATAAAAAGATGCTAGAGTTATATTGCAGCAAGATGGCAAGTTGGGCCAGTGTTTGAAAATTTGCTAGAGTGGTGGTTCTTGATTGTATCATGGATGACTGTAGTGGGTTTTCATCGCCTTCCTGGTCACAGCAGCTTGAAAATAAATGCGAAACAGCAGAAAATGTAGATGCCGCACTGTTCGCGTTTCTTTACATCCTCCCCTGTACAATTTATTTTCCTTCATTCGAGCTTTCGCTCGCCGGAGAGCAGCGCCGCACCGTATTCCTCGGAAGACGCATTGGCTTTCGCGCGGTTTCTTTATCCCCGACAGATGGCGCTACCGTTCTCGTCGCGGCTGAAAGCTGAGGAGGAAACGACGGAACATATGCTAATGGAATGTGAAAATATGCACTCCGGTGTGATGTTTGGGCACTAGCTTACATGAAGCATTCGGTTTTAGAGACAGCGCCGCAAACGTTAAACAAGGCCACGAGAGAGACAAGTGAAATACGGTCGGAGAATGGGTGACAGAAAGAATATTTAAATTCTGGTAGACAGGTAGCGGAATGGTGTGTGTGTGTGTGTGTGTGTGTGTGTGTGTGTGTGTGTGTGTGTGTGTGTGTGTGTGTGTGTGTGTGTGTGTGTGTGTGTGTGTGTGATGTATTGCGTGGCGCACAGGTCACCGCCTCATTTAAAGGGGACGCTGACTGCATCCCTCCGTCCATCTGTAGTGCAAGTCAACGTCGGTTCTTCTTTTTTGAAGATCGTGCGTGGGCTATGATTACGAAGGCATGTGCAAGTGTGCTTTGATGATGCACAGACGGGTTATGCTATATTAGAAATATTGGGGGGAGGGGGGGGGGAGTGTTATACGTGGGCTGTAAAAAACAAAAAAAAAGAGAGAGAGCCTGCGCCCAAGCAATGTCATAGTCATGTTAATGTCTATAATAATCATTTTAATATATCAATGCGGTGTGTAAATTGCATATATGGGCGGAAAAAAAAAAAACGCCGAAAGAAGGGGGAGAAAGGGGGGAGGGGTTACGCAGCGCTCAGCAAATTTCGGGGGGGGGGGGTTGTTCTGACACCGAAGCAGCACACCTTGGTTATGCACACGCCTTGGGTTATGCGCAAATTAATCGGCGTGTTACTGAATGTTCGAGCGTATCCGGCCCGGCTATCACGGACTTCTTGCTGCTTACGGCATAACTTGCAGTCTTTGTGGCGTTGAATTGACAAAGAGAAACCTTCGCTGTGCCGCTCTGCTAACGCGTTTCTTTTGCTCTGTACGCATATGCCGCCCCTTTAATTCCACGCGTATCGCCGGTAGCGCCGGTGCTCCCTACAGCTGTGGGAAGGGCCAGTGTTGTGACAGCGGTGAACCGTAAAATGATCGGTTAATTAGTGAATGCATATCTTGCGAGATGACTGTCGTATGCGACGTCGACTGTCGCCTTTCGTTGAAACTCGTCTGTTGGCCAATGCGAGTATTATCTGCTGAGTCAGAGCCACCGATAACTAGACTTGTTAAGATTATGACGGGCTCAGATGAGTTGCATAAGCAGATCAAGCGAAACGTCTGCTGGCGACAGGATTTGGCAGCTATACAATATTTGGGGCTGCAGGATTTGGTGCTAACTGCGCGAAGCTTCGCCTATCGGCTTCGTGTAACATTGTAGCGCCTCACTTTGTTTGGTAGCAATGATATGTGATCTCGTCATCTGCAAACTCGTTCTGCAACTAGCCGTGTTGCTTATCAGCCACGGGAACAATGCAGGAGACCGGGCAAATAGATACACAAACACGACAGGTGGACTGTTACGTTGCATGCAGACAGGCATGCTGCTGTGTTGGAGAGAGTGGTCTGCTAGGCCTGTTTTGTTTTCTTTTTCGTTTCTTTCTTATTGGCACGAGCACCAAGTGACACTCTTGTTTCTCTTCCAAGCACTTCCGGTTTTCCGAATACGTATACAGGAAACAATTTGTAAAAATAAAACTGGTATGAAATCAATAGTTCTGTTTGAAGTTAAGAATTATATTGGATTATATGATATCGGAGCATAAGTATACTCATGGACCAATTAACTGTCAGGATAATTAAAGACGAAGAATTGAATGCGTTCATTCAATTCTTTGCCGTCTGCTTTCTTGTGAAAGCAGACGGCTTTCTTGTGAGAAGCTGGGATCGATCGTTGCGGCACCTGGTGGAGCAGATCTCAACCACGCGCTCCTTTCAACGTGGCCTCTGAGATTCGTTTCGGTAGTGCGACGTAACACATAGTTAACACGAGGAATACACCAGGGCACACGAACGCCGACGTGTCAGTGCCACTACCAGACACTCAAGTCGCTGGGGTGTGTGCTAGTGGATGTGTTGTTATATCAGCGACAATAATTTGTAGCCCAATTCCAACTACCTCATTCGCTCGCGTATTGCCAGCCTTTTAATGTTGTATTGTATCGGTTTTAATGTAGGCTGTTCGCTGCAGTAACAGTAACATTGTGTTTATTCGTGCTCAGTCCAATGGTTGAGCTGTGTACCATGATTTTCTCGTTCTGGCACTCTTATCATGTCTACGCTGTCCGCCATATTGAAAGATATTAGATTATAATGGCAAAATCCCCCCCCCCCCTTTCTTTGTTTTTATCGATACAACGTGTGGTCGCAGAAAGAGTGGCGGACAGCTTAACCACACTATCGATCTTGAATGAATACTAATGTCAGTGTTAGACTGTCATGGCTTTCTCATCATTTGTGTTAGCTGACACTGTTGAGCCCGTGTCGTCTGCTAGCTAATCAGCTAGTTATGGCTAGCTATACCGCTTCGCCGAATATCAGGTTTCGTTAAAATAATCGGCTAGTGCCTTCTGGAACCGCCTCTTTACAGCAGACATCGTCGTCTGCTTTCGGATCCCTCGGAGTCGTCTGCTATCGTCTCTTAACGAATCGCGAAAGCAGCCTCCATTTGCGTCACGAGCTCTTGAGAGACCGCGGTTTTCTGCATCGTGTGCGGGCCAGGGTTTCCTAAGCTCTGACGGAGCCGCCAAGGAAGAGCCCAAGCTCCGCGGAGCGCAGCAGAGCCGAGAGGGAGGGTCAGTTATTTCTGGGACCCACGTGCAGCGCGCGGCATTGCAGCAGGAGTTAGCTGCTTCTTGCATTTCGTTCGCCGCCGGGGTTGGGTTTGCTCCCGTGGCCCTGAGCAACCAACCGCTGCGCGTTTTCAACGTTTTCGTAGTCTCCAGTTGTTGTTTTTCTCTCTCTTCATGCGCCACGTGCGGTGACAGACGGTCCGCAGTGGCGGGCTGCTGCGGCGGGCCCTGCTGGTGACGTCACGATCGACGCCCGTGTGACGTGGTCATTGACGTCACCTCCCGTAGTCGATCGCGGCTGGTCGAAGAACAGCATACGCCCAGCGCTTTCCGTTCGGGCCTGACTGTTCTTTGAGGAGAGGACGGTTTTTTGTAGGGGGTGCTGGCGGTGTTGCCGGGGGGCTGAACGAAGTGCGCGTTTAACACTCTTCGGTGGTTGCGGAAAAAAGGCGGAAGCGGGCGTTTCCGTCTCGGATGAAGTTGTGTTGGTGCGGAAAAGTGGTTCGGGGATGGTTGTGCGGTGAAGGTGTCGTCAGCGACGACGCGTCGTCCGATGCGACAGCGGGACTCCGCGCAAGGGCGTCGTCGTCGTCATCCCGCTGAGGTCGCTTTCCTGACGGACTCCGGAGTGTCGCGGGAAAAGACATGAGGAGACCGCGTCTCCTCATCTTTGCGAGATAATCAAGCCGCTGTTCACGATCAGTAACTGTGTTTTCTGAAGTTTGTCACTCGTTGGTGACCTTTCGTAAGGTCGCACGCGCAGTAAGTTATCGGGGAAAAAATACAACCGAAGGAACAGAGAAGACATCGTATGACCTTGTCATCTGTAACATTGCTCTTGATTGCGGAGTTATCGCTTCGCGTGCGTCTTGCGGCGTGTGAGGGGTGCCTTTCGGACTGCCAACGACTGTTTGGAAGCTCGACTACACCGCTTTAGTGTTTCATTGTGAAGTTTGTGAGAGTACCGAGACAGAAGTGCCACAATGACGGCCGTTCTGTCAGCTCTGGGTGACGTTGGCGGCGCGGCCATCGGCGTAGCCGGCGTGGGTAAGCCCAAATTGTGTTTATCAGCACGCGTAGTTAGCGCCAGCTGCATAGCTACCGGTGTAACCGCGGCTAGCTGCCACTCGTCGCATTAGTCGCTCGTCTAACGCTTTTTATTAGCTGCTAGCTTTGCGCTTCGTCTTTTACCTGCCCTTGCATCTTGGTATGTAAATAGCCGTTTCACCCGTCTGTGTACATATGTAAATCGTCCAGCTCTATCCTCTCCCTCTCTCTCTAACATTTCCTCCTCTCTCATCCTTTGATGTACGCCGTTCAGGCGTCAGCTGCTCGAGCTGCAGTTGCAGCAGCCATTATTGCTTTCCTCCCCTCTAAAGCCCCTCCCCCCGTTTTCTTTTTTCTTCTAAACATTTCCTCCAATAAATAACCACTCACTACGTACTACATGCAAGCCCTGCTTTGCCTTCGTTCTGCGACGTTTACCCCAGCCTCCAGCGTTAAGTGTGCTGCTGTGAAGTACTGGAAGTACTGAAAAAGCGACCTGCGTAGCAGTTAGCCGTCGAAATAAACGTGAATGTTAAACAGTGAGCTATTTGCACTGTTAGAATACGCTTACAACGTTTGTTCTTTCTATTCGTTGAGTTTGATATCGCGGAATTCTGATTTCAATACGAGAAGCTTAACGCGAAATGATTAGAGTGGTTTGGACACGCTCAAAACAACGCTTCACTTGTTCGTGCCATAGTAAATGAATTATTTAATTACTACACTGACTAAGTACTAAGTGCAGCATTGGTACGCTCGAACAAAAACCAGTGAACACGGATGCGGTTTGTGCGTGATTTTGTGGGCCTTTTGGTGCGTTATAAGAAAATATGTCAAGGCTAATGATTGTTTTTGACCCAGAAGCGAACTATGTGCTGTTCTCTAAATTGGCAGATTATTGATTATCATAAACTATACTGTAGATAATTTCTAAGTATAACCTATATATCGAATAGAAATGGGCTTGTAGCTGATCCTTATCATATAGTGGCTATGATCGCTTCAATGCACGAGCATGTTTCTGCATGGTGCACGGCGTCAGTGGCGCAGCTTAAAACTCACGTCGTCATGGGCGCGTTGCCACAAGTTCATTGCGGAACGTAGAACCCGGCAACAGTGCAAAAAAAACAAAAAAAAACAACAAGAAAGGGTGGTTGATAGTAAGATTTCTTCTTTGTCAGCGCCAGCTAGTCTCTACGTTTATGAAATCACCAGATTTTGTGATAAAGCGCTGGATTTTGTTACTGCTTTCGTCACTTTCTGCGAGAGCAGCTCGCCGACGTAATGTCAGTGCGTTAAATTAATAACTGTTCGGGGTTTACGTTTCAAAACTACGACATGATCATGAGCGACGCCGTAGTGGAGGGCGCCGGGAATTTTGACCACCATGGTGTTCTTAAACGTGCACCTAAATCCAAGTACACGGGCCTCTAGCATTTCGCCTCCATCGAAATGCGGTTGGGATTCGATCCCGCGACCTTCGGGTCAGCAGTCGAGCGCCGTAACCACTATAGACCACCGTGGCCGGTGCGCGTTAAATTGGAAAGTTGGTCTAGTTGGTATACGTATTCATGACGATAAACAGCGCATAAGACAAAGGACGGATCGAAAAGGAAACAGGACAAGCTCTGTCCTGATTTCTTCTCAACCCGTCCTTTGTCCTATGCACTGTTTATCGTCATAATGTCAGCGACTCTGTACCGTGGTATCCTGCCGGAGATTAGACGGCGTTGTTACGGCAATCTGTGCGGGGAAGTTCGCACCCTTCCTCCGAGGTCGTCGCGTTTCTTTCCGTGATGTCGGTACAGGTTTTCACCTGTACGTGAATTCCACGGTATGTGTGTGACCTTGTTCTTTCAGTCGTCCCTGTGCATTGTCTGCAGCTTTCGACGTACGCCGTTGCATTGAAGATCGAGTGTTTGTGTAGTGACGTACCTAGTGACTACTGATGCTACGAAAGTTATTTCTTTGCAGCTTAGCCAAGCACGTCGATATCAAACGACACTGCCTGCTTGTTCAATGACTCAAACACGCCTCGGTCGTCCACCACATGCAACTTTATTGGTGCATATCGCGATAAACTTCATCTATCATCAATCTGCGCGATTTATTTTTAACTGCGCAGCAAAAACTGGCGCCTGTACACAAGAAGTCCCTGCATATGGTGACGTGGTGTATACGCATAGCTCTCATTTGCTGGTGTCCTTTTATTTAACTTGAAAGCGTTTTATTTTTGCCGCCACCTATAATTTGCCGATGTAATTTCCGTCACGGAAATGACGTCGCAACAAGAGCATGCTCGTTTCCTTGCATCCGCACAAAATGTCGCTTAGATAACATCCGGTTTCAACTTCCGGTCTCTTGATTCACTTCCCGTTATAGCCAACCTAAGGAACGCCTTTTGGAAGGCGCTTTGTATTCCTTAATGTCAAAAATGCTGCAACTACTTTATGAAGGTGAAGGTACTTTTATGAGACAGAATTTTTTTTCGTCTTTTGAATGGGCGAAGCCGGTAGTCTCGGATGCTCGGTGTGCAAGTGCATGGCGGTGGTCTATGGCAGCTCAAGGATAGGGGGCATTCCTGTGGCTGACGCTGTTCTTCGTGACGATTAATAACCAAGCTCTGCGCGATCTCCTCTTCGCTGCATGCCGAGGTTTTCTGTCCTCTCTGTCATCGACGCGTTTATCTCTGCGGAGAACGCGAGGGGGCGGCGCGGCTCGCGTGTAGGTGCGTTGGGCCAGCTGTCCCATCTCTTTCCTCGAGTGGTGTGCTTGTCTTGCGCTGATAAGCTCCCGGCATTCCGCTGCGCTGTCGCGTATCCGCTTGTTTGTCTCGCTGGGCGCAGCAGCCGCACGTCACAGTTTATGCTGCTTGCCCGAAAGACCGACAAGTGTGTCTCGGTCACTCTCGGATCAGGGGATTGGCCAGAAATTTTTAGGGGGGGGGGGGGCAGTTTAATTACTCTCTATGTTTGTTCGTGCGTGTGTTTGTATGTGTGCGTTTATATATACACATGCAATATTTAAATATATCGGGGGGATTTTGAATACCGCCCCTCCCCGCCTCCGACTTCGCCAATGTCTGGAAGGATATCTTGTATCAAAATTTGCTCTCCAGCAGTGATGTAGCCAGAATTTTTTGGGAGTGGGGTGCGCTAGGGGCCCAGGTTCCCGCGCCCTCCCCGAAATTCTGATAGAGCGGGGTGTTTTGCCGGAAATAAATAATGAAAAAAGGTACTTTTCTGAAACACTCAGGGCCTTCAGCAAGACTCCCCCCGCCCCCGAAAAAATTCTTGGCTACGGGACTGGGTTAAACCATACTTCATGCGTGATCGTGCGTGTGGTTGTACGCGTATGTGTGCGTGTAACATGCAAAATTGAAAAATTTTCGTGGGGTAGGATTACCCCTCCGCCCCCCTTCTGGCTACGCCAGTGCTCTCCAGAGCAACCCCCCCCCTCCTTTTCCCTTGGTGGGATCTGAACCCACCGACGGGAGGGTCGATTTTTCGTCCACTTCAATTCAGTACAATTTACGTCACAATTAGCACACTACAGTTAAATACAGTTGGTGTCCTGTGTATGCTTTCCCTGGCTTAATATTCTGTTCCATTAGTTTGGTTGTGCCTGACCTGCTGTAATGCCTTTTCAGTGTGTTTTATGTTGCGCGCCGCACAAAAAACACGCCACTGTGTTTTTCTGTTGAGCACGAGGTCGCTCTTCCTATACGACGTCTAGACATTCGCCTCCTGTGTTGTTTCGGGACATCAAACTTAATCAATCACCACTTTACACACCAAGCTACACAGAGCAGAGCTCTCTGTTTTTTGTGTATACGTTCACTGTCAGAAACACAATCGTTTCAAGACAGAGGGACGAGCCATTGGCGGTAAAACAATGGCCCAACACTGACTCTCTGAAGACGCTCCTCGCAGAAGGCTTATTATTGGGAAACGCTGCTCCACCTCGTGATTTGGAAAGGTGCCACTCGGGTCCGTGAACCTGTAATTGCGAACGCACTCCGCGTTGCCTCAAGCGGTGAACTAATCAGGAGAGCAACCCTCCTTGACGGATTGAGCGGGTGTGTCTTTTAGTGGCTGCGGTCTCGTAACGTCCAATATTTTGCAATCAGCACGTGAAGGCTCATGAATGTCGGTTTAATGGCGACGAAGAGCCCTGAAAACGTTTTCAATCAAACGCTGAAATGGTCCTACAACTGCTGCTAGTGGGAAGCTTTTACGTGTTGGTTGCTTTTCGTGAGGGTGGAAATGCAGCCTTGTGGATAAGACATAGTGCGATTTATTTTTTTTTTTCAGCGCAAAGCAACACAATAAATTGGGAGGGTCACATGTCGTGTACCCCTGTTTGGCATTGCGTTGTATTGCGCTAAAGAATAATAAAAAGATCGCATTGTGGATTTTGTGAAACTGTCTGGCGTGTGTGTCCGACTGTCGCTTCCCAGCTTAGAAAAGCTATTGGCTGTGAACAGAGAAAATATCGTTACTCTGTATTGTAAGGCATGGAGTGATTATGATATGTCATGGCATCTGCAGTAAAATGACTCGAAACTCGGCGTTTCTATAATGCAAATAAATCATTCAGGTTGTAAAAGTGATCATTCTAAAAAGGCAGGGCGTGCAAACACGGACTCAAGAAAGAAGTCAGGACACCGCAAACGCGTCCGTGTTTGCACGCCCTGTCTCTTTAGAAGGAATACTTACCAACTAGCTCAGCTCTCTGTTATTCGAACGTAAAAGGGAGCTTTTCGTATTGTAACGGGTCACCATAGACTTTATACTAGAAGGGGAAGGGGGGAAGAGGCTATGGTGCCCTTCCATCCAATCACATATGCTTGGACATCAGTCTACGGAAAGGCTCAAACATGCCTGCAAATGTCTCCGTACGTGCGCAAGTTGTTTTCTTGAGCTCGGTGTAAGGTGGCTCGTTGAATCTGTTGTTGGCTTTGGTTTTCAGCCTACAGCAGACCAATTGTTTGGCAGACCTGCGAAGGTGGTGGAATCGAGTCGAAATTCGAACTCCTTCGCAGTCGAACATGCCTGTGACATTCGTCTTCGCGTAGCGGCTGGGAAGCTGAAAATAGCTTTGTTTTTCGCAGCCATTGTTTCGGTGAACAGCGACGGGGACTTGACGAATCTCAGTGTGCGGTATGTCGCTGTCGACCCTAGCTCTGGTTGGCCAAATAGTGAGAACCTCGAATCAGCCTGGCGTTGATTACAGTGACATTGTCAAAATAGCGATACTTACGTGCAACGCTAGGGAGAGCCTTGCTTGTCATTCATATATTGTACTGCGATAGTATGACTTCGTAACACGTGACGTTTTCAGCTCAGGCCACGTGTCCCCCAACTATTTATGTTCAAATAGACGCTACCGCGAGTAAATAGCGTAGCTGAATTCGGTTACAGACACTGGTTGGCTTAGATCCAGGAAGATATTCTATTCAAAGTGCATACGTATACGCTTCTGGCTGTTAGTGTTTTGGCGGAAGGAACTTGCCACACATACGCTATGCATGTTTCGAGGCTTCTTTTTTTTTGTTTTTCTTCTTCACCGCAGCTATATCGTAGCCTCATCATCGCTTGGTTTTACATACCGATGGATAGCTTCCAAGTACTTGTTTTGATTACTTCAGACCTGAGAGCACTACAGGGTCACTTATAAGAGCTGATGTTTGCCCCCCCCCCTGCATAAAAATCATTCATTTCTTTCATTTCTTTATTGAAGCTGTGCAGCTCCTTGACGTCACCTGGCTGGAATGGCGCGTGTCATGTGACGTGACGCCGCCTGTCGGGTCACGTGGTATCGCCTCCAAGGCCGCCCAGTATACACCTTTTCACAGGAGCACCCTCGCACCCATGCTCGCACCTGTGCGCTGCAGGGGTCGAGGGTATGTTTTCAGTGTTGCCATCGCGCTTTGGGCTGCGCATGTTGTATCTGTACGCTTGGTACGCTTGGATGTTGTGTGTGAATTAGGCCCTTCTTTGCGATAAAAAGCGATTGTCATGGCCGGAAATGGTGCGTATTCAAAGAACCGATCGTCTGGCCATCACTGTGTCGTGCACGGGTGCACGAACAATCAGCGGAAAAGGAACATTTTAGGCGTGATTGTGTGCCCGCAGCACAGCACGCCGCGCGAGGATTGCAAGTGTGACATGTTCTCGCTGTATCACTTTCCGTCGTCGCCGGAATTGCAGAAGAAATGGGTGGCGTCGGTAAATCGGAAAAACTTCCGTGCTTTGGGCTGCGCCAGTACTGTGTGTGTGTTGCTTCGGTACGCGTTTGTGTGACTGTGTTATGCGCCTGTGTCCGATACGAAGTGACTACCACGGCAGAAAATTTACTGCATTCGCATAGCAAGTCATCTGGTCATCACTGTGTCGTGTACGGGTGAACGAACAAGCAGCGGAAGAGAAATATTTAAGGTGCAATCGTGTGTCCGCAATGCATGTATACGCCACGCGATGAGTGCAAGCGTGGCATGTTCGCGCTGCATCGTTTTCCTTCGTCGCCTAAATTGCGGCAGCAGTGGGCGGCTTCACTAAATAGTAAGAACTTGCGCGTGTCGCCCTGGTCACGCCTCTGTTCCCGGTATTTCGTTGGCGGCAAGAAAAACGACGAGAACAACGTTCCCAAGCAGCATCCTAGATAGGAAAGAAAGGTACGCAAGCCACTGATGACTCACCTACTCGTGAGAATGTTGCGGATTCACACTTCATATCGTCCATAACACAGCGGCCGACACGGCTGCAAACTTCGCCTTGCCCGGTTACGCATGTGCAGCCTGCGCGCGCCGTACTTCAGCGGACGGCCTCGCGGAAACCCACGCGCGATGGGGCCTACTGTTGACGGCTTGCGGCGGTGTCACATTCCCCTTCACCAGCACGACTTTTTCCTTCGCACTGTGCGCCAGCGACTGACCCACACAGTCAAACTGCACGTAGCTGCGCGACTCCAGTGCCTCGTAGTTGCACACCTGGCGAAGACCCCACGCATTCGCCTCAACGAGATATAAACAATGTTCGCTCGCGGTATTTCTGGCCACTCACAGGTCTCCTCGACCTAGTCTTCGACGTCGTCGGTGTGAATGCAGGTCAACTGTATCTGTGAAGAAGGATTGTGCGGTGTTTACAGTTTACAGCTGACAAACTTACGCGCCGCGAACGAGTATGCGCAGAGGTTTGAAACTGATGGATAATCCGTAGACATTTAGTACGCCAATAAAGGAAAGCGGTAGACAGCTGCAACAACGCTCTAGTTACCGATTATTAACACTTCACGCCGTGATCGACCTGGTACTACGCTGGCTGCTACTGGTACCGACGACGAAGCACTGCCGTTCGCTGACGCGGAGCTAATTCTTGCGTCGCACGGGCGAATGCGCGCCGCTGAACGGTTCAGACAGCGACGAATAAGTCAATGGCAGCGACGATACCAAACAAAACAGCTTAAAGAAACGAAAAATCAGCAAACACAGGCTTTAGCAGGGACCTCACACCAACAGATAACGCGCCGGTTCGAGTACGCGCAGCCCAAGATGGCGATTTCGCCAATCTTGCACGTTAGACGGCGCGCATTTCAATATGGCGCCTCCCTGGCGTGAGAATTTGAAAAGGTGTATACGCTGTGACGTGCGCGCCTTCTTCGTTATGATTTCTGTTTCGTTCGTTTTCCCGCTTCCAGCGGGGCTTGCTAACCTCCCCGCTCTAGAGCGAGGCAAGCTTTCGGTTTCTTCGTGTTTTTTCCGTCTTGGCTGGCAGCAGCGCGAGAGAGGCCGCGTCTTTATATTCGCGCGGAGCAGGCTACTCCGCCACCGCCTCGTCGCGGCCTTCTCTTCTAGTCTATGCGAATATGGGGCGAATAAAACGTCGCTCATTTCATCCAGTTGCTAGCTCGCGTGCGCCTTTGAAAGCGTGGTGTCTCTGCTGGAGGAGCTCGTAGCTAGCTATGGAGAAAAAAAAACAAAAAAAAGAAACACGGGACGCCTCGCTTCTGCCCACGGACGTATATACTCAGCCCGCCATTGTGTGGCGCCGTCGTCTGCTTCTTCTTTCTAGCCTTCTGCTCCTTCCCAGCTGATCGGCCGGCGCTAGTGTCTATGAGAGCTGCAACGCACGGCTCTTCAGCCAGCATGGTAATCATGGTTAGTACTGGCAGTACTTAGATTTCTCTAAGCTTCGTTCTTTCGGCTCCGTTGGGCTTCGTGTGGCGTGCAGCCGCTTTGTAGCAAGACGAAGTTCAGCAAACAGCAGTTCCACTTCACCACCTTGACCCTTTTAGGCTCACCAATTCAGATCGGCTTAGAAGTGCACAACGATCCATTCTTTTATCCGAAACAAACGCCAAAACACAACAATACACAACGCCACAAGTGCGTTCGAAGCCGCAAGCACGAAGATTAGGCAAATCCATGTATTACCCATCATTTTCATGGTGGCCGAACGGTCGTAGGAAACTCTCTGCTTCTGCCTACAGTGAACTACTACTGCCCACGGACGTAGTCAGGGCGCCATTGTCTGGCGGCGTCGTCTGTTTCTTCTTTCTAGACTTCTGCTTCTTCCCAGCTGATCGGCCAGGCCTGTTCCGTCACGGATGGGCCGTCTGTGGTGGTGCAGCGGCCGCTAAGATTGAGATCGCCTTCTCTTGCCAACGCCGAGGGAGAGGGAGACTGGAGGCGCAGCTTTTTTGCATATCTTTCCTCGCTGCTTTGCTTTTCCCTTCTTTGCGGGTTGTGTGTTTGAATCTTCGGGTGCAAGCGGTCGTCGTCGTCTTCGCCGTGCGAGGGAATACGGGGACCGCCCCCCCCCCCCCCTCGGTGTGGCGCCTTGGGGCCGTTGCTTCACACACGTACGCCCTCCAGCCGCCGTCGTCTGCTACGGCAGTGCGAACGACGCCCGTCCGTCTGCTAGCGGTCGCTTCGTTTCGTGCCTGGCTACGTGACTGTGTCGTCTGCTATTGAAAAACACGTCTGTTTCGCTAGCCGAACGTACTTGTGGCCGCATCGCCTGTCGTCTGCTACACTGTAGTGGTCGGTGTGCTGCTCGACGTGACTGTGTCGTCTGCTATAGAAAAACACGTCTGTTGTGCTAGCCAGACGTACTTCTGGTCTGTACGACATCGAGCGTCGTCTGCTACACCGTAGCGGTCGGTGTCCCTACTCGACCCTGCCTACTACTATGCAACGGTGCTCACATCTGGCGTCGATCGACATCGAGCTCGATCGCCAATCGCTCCAGTTCGTGAATACACCCTGAGAACGGTCGCGGAGGGAGGACAGGTTTCGTGCTTTTTTATCCGGCGAAGAGGGGCAGCCGGTGCGCGACCGACGTGCATCTGATCCCCGTCCGGCATTGGCCGGTTTTTTTCATGCCGCGCGCGCGCGTGCGTGTGTGGAGTCCCCGTCTAGCCTCATTCTCATCGGCAGTCACACAACGACGCAGCGAGCTCTCCCTCGCTCGCTAGCTGTTGCCTCGGCGGCGGCTTTCCCGTGGCCTCCGAAGCCGCACACCGCCTCCTACGTGCGGCTCAACAACCGCCATCGGTTTTGTGCTTGTGTGTGTGTGCGTGTGTGTGGCACCACCGAAGGCGATGACAACTACTACGACTACGAGGGTCGGCGACGCGAGGTGATACGGCTCAACGACTTCGCGGTGGTCGGCGACCGGACCGGCGCTGCGTTTTGACCGCGGAAGCCAGGACACCGCCTCCCGCGGGGGCTGTGCGGCGCGCGCCATCGAAAGTTTGTCGTCGTCTGCTTCTGCGTACGGTAGCAGACGGACGGTCTTCTCGCTAGGCCTAACGCAACCCGCTTGCTCACTTACCCACCGCCCCCCTCGGCGAACGGGTTGTTGCACGCTTCGACTTCGGTGGCGTAATATTTTTTAGTGGCTTCGCTGTTGCTGCTCCAGCGCGCGTGTGTGTAACTGTGTGTTGTTTGTCAGCGTGTGTGTGTGTTTGTGTGTGTTTGTTAACGACGTCATCCGACTGTTTCCTCGGAGTCATTTGGGGTGTACCTTCAGTAGCTCTTTGTGTACTACATTTGCAAGAGTTCACCAGTTGATTCGAGACTGCTGGGAGCTTTCCGGAGGTGGACCGTCGAATAACAGTGCGGACACCAGTCAACGTTCACGTCGACTTGGCTTAATAGGAACTATTGATAGTGAGAAGAAAGGAGAGTGATTTCTCGTCGACTATGGGGCAACCGCACAGCCGAGCAACGCCCGGTGGTATGGGCTACACGAACCAGGGCGGATCACCGGAACTGAGGTCGCGCCGGCATTCCACGCGACTGTCGGCGCGTCGCGCCCGCGTCGGTGAGTCTGCTGCTGCTGCCGCATACGAGACGAGCTCTGACTGAGGTTTTGCTTTACTCGGTGACAAACTCATAAAAAAATTAACTGCAAACCCCGCCCACAATACCGCCGCGCACCTGTCCGTCATAGTTGTGAGAGAGTCGGGTCCGATGGAGTCCGCTCGAAGTTTGTGTTTTTATTTTTCTCTGATAATGCGAATGCTATTGGCTTATCGGAACACAGAAAGTTCTCTTACATATTATTTGACTGTATGTCGGTACCAGGATCATCCTTAAATTTTTCATGATACTTCATGGAAAGACGCGGACGAAGAAGGACGTGACACACGCCTTTCGTCCTCGTTAAAGTCCCTATATTTTTTTTTTCACTTCGTGAAAAATATAGTGCCTTTAATCCTCGTCTTTCCATGCGCTGTAAGCCTCACGATGTCATACCAACAAGCCCAAAACACTGCATTACTGCGTAAAATTCTGAAATTTACCGGGACGTTCAGAATTTCAACCTAACGCAGTGACCACAAAAAAAAAAACGTATATGTAAAAATCAGCGATACAAAACGTCTTGTATCTGCATAGAATAATAAGCTACTTTAATCGCGCGAAAGTGCCTGACGTCACGGAATATGAGCGAACGTAATTATTAATAATTTGTAATTTGCGGGGTTTTCCAGGCCAAAACCACGGTATGATTATGAGGCACGCCGTAGTGGAGGGCTCCGGAAATTTCGACCACTGGGATTCTTTAACGTGCACTCGCATCGCGCAGTACATGGGCCTCTAGCATTTCGCCTCGATCAAAATGCGACCGCCGCAGCCGGGGATCGAACCCGCGACTTTCGGGTCAGCAACAGAACACGCAGCGAACGTACTGACAGGTCTTATGTGCGTGGCGTTATCCGCGTTATTCTCTAGACTAGCCCTGCATGCGATGGTTTAGGCTAATCCGGGCACCATGCATCTCCCCTAGACACCAGAGTTTTGTCTAGTACTTTTTTGTACGAAAATATATGGACTGACACTTGGGACTACACTCTAAATGTGGTAACCGATAAATGTGATTTTGAGCACCTATGTAGTAAGCGATACATTAGCCTTGAGTGCATACATTCTAAACTTGGTAACCCATACTATCGGTTACCACGTTTAGAGTGCATACATGTATACCCTGCTGTGCCATGCGCTCAATTCGAAGGACGAGGATAATTTGGGCTGACCCCGTCTCTTTTCTTTTCTCTCTCTCTCTTTTTGTAACAGCACGGATGATTCTTCTAGAAACTCGTTCCACCTCTTCTCCGTAGGCTCTGTGGTGTACAGGTACAGCTCCCCGTTTCACGGATGCGTCATGCGACGGATTGCTTAACGCTCGTATAAAGGAAACACGCCTTTCGAAATGTAGCGCGCGGTTCCTCCGTAGAGGTATCGACTTTGCGACGCGTTGGCTTTTAGACGCTTATCGTGTTACATGTTAACCTGCGAATTCTATGTCTCAGAAACAAACAAAAAAAAACATGGCATTGGAGTTTTTAGTCTTCGTTTTCGTGTTTAACGCATGTGTTAACTTAAACTGCGTTAGGACGAAACACCAGAGTACAAGTAGATTGCACGAATGCAGTTCATAACGTATGTGTTGAGTTCATAACGCGTGTGTTGTTTTCATTTATTTAGTTATTTTCCATGCGCTCAGTCGCCGAGGCATTGTCGAGGGGGATGGGTTAGAATACATAAATAAAAATGAGACGTGCAGTATTATACAAAAATAGCGCCCGAAAATTTGGACTAATATTTGCGCAGAACGGCACGAAACTGAAACAGAAAATGACAGTAACGAATAGAAATTAGCGTAACACGTGATGCTACATTAGCGCCGAATTAAATATAATGAACAAAAATTAAACAGAATGGAACAAAACCGGAGAGAAATTAAAGAAAGAAAAACTAAAATAAACTCATTTTACACAATATTGGCAGTAAAATACAGAAGTAGAATAAATATTGCAAAGGGGAGACGAAACAAGCATGCGTTCGTGTTGAACGCATGTGTTATTTTCATGTTAAGGCCAGCAGGGAGTTATGTGAGTTGATGAAATTAAGATATTCGCAGGAACGAAGTGATATCAGCTCGCACAAGACACTGTGAATTAAATATCATTGAGAGAAGCCTTCGTCTTGCAGTGAACGTACAGCAGGCTGATGTTGATAATGATGAGGATGATGATGAAACACGCATCTCTCTCTCTCTCTCTCTCAACAATATTCGACAACAGCTCGATTCTTTCGTGGTTCACCGTTTGACGAAAAATCGTCGGTAGTTTACGATAGTCGTGGTGTATTCTGCCCGAAACGCGTCTTTTAATTCGCCTAGGCATTTAAGTATTTCGCAGTCGCTGTCCGTGTGCGTTCTTACGCAACTGTGTCCTGTTAAGTTTTTCTTGTTGGAGCGGGACCCCTTCGGGGCATTGACCCACAGAAGTGACGCGAAAGCTTGAAGCGCCGAGAGTATTTGCGCTGGTCCGATAAACGATATTCGATCGCGCATCCGTGAAAGGGAATGAGAAGATATTGTTGCGGAAGAAACGCAGGGATTGATCTCGCGTTCTTGAAATTTATAACGTCCTTGTCTTCTCTGTTGTTGCCTTGAAGAAAGCAAAACCTCTATTCAAAACGTTGGCTATGGCAATAGAGGTCAAGGATTTTTCTCCTAAAAAAAATCTCATTTGACAAGTATGCCACGCATCCGATAATCTCATACGAACAGATATGAATCATGTGTGTTCACGTATGATTGTACGAGATTATTGGGTATGTCATATTACATCTTGGGTTTAACGTTCCAAAACCACGATATGATTATGAGGGTCGCCGTAGTGGAGGGCTCCGGAAATTTCGACCATATATTGTCCCTTAACGTGCACAGTATACACGGGCCTCTACCATTTCGCCTCCATCGAAATGCGACCGCCGCGGCCGGGTATGTCATATGATATGTTTTCCTTTAGGGACATAAGTAAGAGCGTTTGAACGCGTCGAACTTCAACAGGAGCTGACGAAATCGTTACTTAATCGATTGTGATTAATAATAAAAGCTGAAAACTGCGTTGACGCAAATGGCGGCAAAACTCTTGCATATTGAACTTCTTTCGGCAGATCTCTCATGCGGTTTGTACGGTCCGTGCCACAGTGGCATCAGAAGGCATAAACGTAATGTCGGGAGAAATAAAATGCGAAGCACATTCATTTGGAGCGAGGTAGAGTGGTCTACCTATCGCGTTTCTACTCTTGAAGGCGAAGCTCAAGACGTCTTCCAAGCTTTTCTGGGATAGTTTCTGTGACCAGCGTTATATCACAAAATTTCCTTTTTGTATGTTTTTTTATCTCGGGATTTTCATTCATTCATTCATTTGGGCTCACCCATATTCTGCTTCGGAAACCGCAGTCCACTTCTTAATGCGAAATAAAGAAAAATTAATAAGAAAAGAAATCAAGAAAATTACGGGTGTACACTTAGTGGCAATTTCCTCATTGTTATCACGTGTACTTAAGTGCATGAGATTACGCGAGTCTGTTCGAAAACGTATACACAACAACGGTACTTAAGCCTACAGGAAACGTCCCGCGGTGTCAATTTGCATAAGACGTATACCTCGGCCGCCGTACGGTCGTAAAGATGTGTCGTACTCGGATTCGCATTCGAACGCGATAGCGAAGGGGTCGCTGAAATCGCTAAGTCTGTGTTATTGAGATGAAGAAATGAAGATAGGCATTGGGATTATACGTAAGACCGTAGCAGGGTATAATCTCCCACCCAGTGGAAGTAGTACGCATGTTCACCGTCGGTCTTTGCGCTGACTTCGGCGCGTTCTTTGCGTTACCGTAATGGTCGAAGCACGGCAGCTGATTGCCTCCGCGTCTAAAGAAAATAAACTCCCAGGGCTCCTTGCATTTGCCTAACACGACTCGAAGGCGGAAGACGTCTCTTTTTTTTTTTTTCTCAGTCGATGTATTGATCCTCCCCCGCCTCCCTCCGAAAGCTTTCTACACCTAACGTGGTTTTGCACTGCCTGCGTGATCGGCCCACCTTTGACAATGCGACGATGTCTTGTGATGACGTCATCATGTGACATCACGTCATAGCGACGTCACAAATTTTGGCGCTCTGTGACGTCATGATGACGTCATATGACGGCGTCATCACGTGGTGACGATTTTTTGCATCACTCCTGTTGACGCTGACGCCGCGGGACGCCGCCGGTCAATTTTCGCGTTTGATGAGGCGTCTAAGGCTTTCGCCTAAACAACTCGGTAGCCCGTACTAACATCTCGATCCCCTGTGACCCGTTCTTTCCTTTTATCAGTGCTCACGTGATGTTGTTGCCCGTTTACTCAAGTTCCACTTCGCACCCCTCTCCTCCATTCCGCCGTTGAATTCGACACGACGCAACGTATGGGTGACACCGACACGTTGTGTGTGTATATAATAACGAGCGCGGTGCCTCTCGGTCACCTTCCGGTGGTGCTCGACTTGTTATTCGCTCTCGGGTTTTATTTTTCTCTCTCAACGCGAAGGACGGCCGTCGCGAACAACAAGATCGAGTTGCGATCGATGGCCCTCGGGCTGACTCGATTGTTTCGAGCGGATGGTTTTCTGCGGCTCGACTCGGGTTTCCGGAATGGCCGCCGACAGCACCGCTGTACGCTTTTCCAGCTAGGGTTCGCATTGTTGGGAAGCTACGCGGAATACCGACTCGGTGAATGTTATGTGCCGTGGATTGGAATGTTGTTGCATATTTTTCTTGACTAAATGTAGTTGAAAACACGATGAAAAAAATAACGGACAGAGTGGCGCACCTTGTCTTTTACGTTTTCATTTTCCTTCATGTTCCCTGCGCTCAACCACTTCTAATTAATGCGCGACACAAACTGGCATCCCAGGCCTCCTTTTGAGGTGCGTGGAGGTTGTTTCCCGCGAGTAGTTTACTTCGTCGGCTACCGGATGTGTAACTACCGCGGTCGCCTTGATGACGCTGTTTCGGTCTTTCCCTCGGCAATCACCTGACCTAGCCGTGGTCTCCTCAGGAGAAACTTCTCGGAGTCGAAACATGGCGACGCGAAGTTCTAATTCGTGGGGCCTGGTCATCAATAGGCAAACGAGTGCCCTTCGCCTCCTAGTAAACATTCATTGCCGTAACAAGAAGAGAGGTTCGTTGGCTGTTCACCGTCCACTTTGAAGGGACTCTGAAGTACTAAAGCAATTTAGGCTGTTCAGTTACAGTCAAACTGTTTGTTGTCTCACGCAGCAGGCCTTAGTGCGCATTATACTACGCTTCGCCTACGTGCAGGCTAGCGGGGTCGCTCACCACTGCATTGCATTTAGTTCGAGCGCTTTGCACGTACAGGCACGCACGACGTTGCCGGCAGAATCTGTCTGTCTGTCTGTCTGTCTGTCTGTCTGTCTGTCTGTCTGTCTGTCTGTCTGTCTGTCTGTCTGTCTGTCTGTCTGTCTGTCTGTCTGTCTGTCTGTCTGTCTGTCTGTCTGTCTGTCTGTCTGTCTGTCTGTCTTGTCTTGTCTTGTCTTGTCTGGCAAATCAGTTTAGAGGAAGCTGAATCTCTCTCCCTCTCTCTCTCTCTCATCTTCGCTGTCTCTCTCTCGTGTGGTGGCTGACAATGTGTTCCGGCAACTCGGCGCACCACGTGACCGCCGCTATCCCAGCTATAGATACGCGCCTGTGTTTTCCTTCCGTCTGCATAGATATATGTTTGATTTTTCCCCTCAGCCGACCTTGATAAAGACTTCCTCTGCTCGCGTGTTGCGGGCCTTGTTTGTGTGTGCCGCACGCGCAGTCTCCCTCCCAAGTGAGACATTCATTACTGTAGCTCCCTTGTTTTGCCAGACGGGAAAGGTCAGGCCATATCTACTTGGCCGTGTCCTCCGCGGTGGCTTGATCCCTTCCGGGCGTCGTCGTAAAACAATCGGCCGCGCGTGGTCCATAGCGTGCGAATACGAGGCGATGTCCTTTACGGTCGAACGGGCATAATGGTAATGCGTTCTACAAGGCTGCAGCTATATCGTGCTTGTTTGCTGTTCTGTGGTGCTCGATTTGTTGGGTACACGAACCACGGGACAATTAGAAGACGAAATGAGAGCCAATTTCAATTTTTTAATGACACGACGAAACTTCACCACGTAAACGACAGTGTGACGTCACGATTCTCAAATTCCTTTTGCATATTTTCATTGACTCAATTAAATTTTCGAAAAACTTGCCATGTTAAACGGACGCTAAAGTTAAACGATAAGTCGGTTCACGTTGATAAACTGTACTCTTAAAAAACCAATGTCGTTAATTTCACCATCGTAGGTTTATTAATAGAGGAGAAAATCAAGGTCAAAGTTTCATTTTTAAATTTCGTGCCGAAATCTGCGCGCGTGACGTCACGAATTTCAAAAGTACATTTTTCGTATTTTGGCCACATTGGCTGAGCGAAATTTCTTGAAACTTGTCATGTTATTCATTTTTACCGATTAGGAACTGCGGGAGCTAGTATAGACACTGTCAAAATGACGTCACGACGCTTAGTGCGGGAATCTCAAGGTGGCGTCGCCATCCGCATTTTCTTCTCGCGGGTTCTCTCGTTTACCAAGCGTCTTCTCGCGGTAAGCGTGGTGATTTTGGAATTTTGAAAGAGTGGTTTACTAATGTGAGAAAAATCTTTTTTTCTCTTTATAGTGTCCCTTTAAGAGAGCAGCCGACCATCCTTAAACGGCGGCTTGCGTCGTCTGCATGCTTTCTTTGAATGGGGCGTTCAGTGCATGCGTCCTCGCCGCTCATTTCGGGGCACGTGCTTCTCGTTGTGTATACGTCGTCGCTTGAATGAAGAAGGTCGTCCAGATGGATGCTTCGTCGCGCATCCGGTCTCTCTGTCCATCCCCTCTTCCCCCTCCTGCTTCTTCTTCGCTTGAAAAGCATGGCCGACCAAGCGCCGTGCCAAGCCGCCGCTAGCCACCCTAGCCGCGGCCAAGCGAAGCATTGTGGCAGGGTATACGCTGCAGGGCCACATTACACGCCGTACGCGACAGAGGAGCTCCTCCACGCATTCGGAGCACGTTGATGGCCAGTTAGCCTTGGCGGAAAAGAAGAGAAAAATGCCAGCTACAAAGCGGCATCTTTCTTGCGCGATGTGTTGCGAAATGCAGTCATGATGAGATATCCTGCAGCGGCCGACTCATCTTCGAAAACGCCAGTCGACGACGCGTTTTTACTACGTACAGAGTGGGGGTGATTGCCTCCCCTGCGAAAGTGCGCCACATTATTGATTCCGCAATGCGAAGGTCGTCATTCGTATTGCCCTCTAGGCGCAGGGTGTCCGAGTCGACGAAACGGTTACTGCGCATGTGCGAGCAAATATATTTGTGCCCTCGCATGCGCTAATCCCGATTGGCGACACTATTCAATGACACTGGCAGTATTTTTTGTATACTGGTAGCCCGAGTGACAGTAAATGAGGCGAAAGCCTTAGAAGCCGCATCAGACGCGAAAATTGACCGTCGGCGTCGGAGGCGTCAACACGAATGATGCAAAAAATCGCCATCACGTGATGGCGTCACCATATGACGTCGTCATGCCACAGGTCGCCAGAATTTGTGACGGGACATGATGACCTCATTACATGGCATCGTCGCATGGTCAAAGGTGGGCCAATCACGGAGGCAGTGCGAAACCACGTGAGCTGCGGAAAGCTTTTGGTTAGTGGCGGGGGAGAATTAGTACATCGACTGACAAGAAGAAGAAGATGGCTTTCGCCTTCGAGTCATCTTAGGGGAACGCATAAGGGACTCTGTGATTTTTATTTCACACACTTGTTATAAGCTCTCCTGCTTCTGGAGTCGCAGTTGAACGCGTTATAAAAGTTGTTCGTAGGAAGCACGAAGTTTTCTGTAGCTGTACGACCTCGTGCGCGTCTCGCAATACCTCGTTATAACCAAAAATTTGACATTTAAATTTTGTAGTGATGTATACAGGATGTCTTCTCAGCTGTCGAGCACCAGGATTTTTTTTTTTTTTTAGTGAGCTCGCACTTGTCTAGTTGCAAAATTTATTTAAATAAACAAATTAAATCCCATTAACAAAATGTTTACTAGCGGCTACTCTAGTATACTGGGAACAGTATGTACTAGGTTTCCTTCGCGTAACACAGTTCCTCTATTTTTTAAGTATTGGTGCTTGATAGCTGGGAGACCCTGTATATTTAGGCTCGTGTGTGCGTTTCCGACGAGCGCTTTCCTTTCTTCCGTGACGACTCGGAAGGGCCCGTGCAGTCAAGCCTGCTGACTCGCATGGATGCATCTTCCGAAGAAGCCAGAAAGCATTTGCCTAGCGTAGTGTGCGTCGTGGGTGTACGCGGTGCGAACTTACACAGAAGTGACGAGGGTGTCTGGGTTTGAGTGCAAGATCTAAAAATAAGTAACCGCCAGCGTCATTCGCCGTCGGGGAAGTACTGTACGGAAGGGGTGGGGGAGGGGGTGGGGTGCTACTTTAGGGCGTCGCTTTGCCGAGCATCACTTTCCGTCCTCCATCACAGCGTAATGCCGGGAGATGTCTGTAAAGACCCACTGTGGACGCTTTCCGGCCCACGTAGATTGAGGGAATTGAAATGTTCACATTTACCAAAAAGAAAAAGGCTAGCAAGTCGTCGAGCCTTCGCGAATGTGCGGCTTTGTGCATGCATAGACTGCGGAGAAATATTTCCTCGAAGGCGTAGCAGTGAAGTCAGTCCTCTTACCGAAAAAGGGCATTAAATAAGAAAAAAATTCTGTCCTTGCGGAGTACACCGGAAATGCTATTCTGGACACTGTCAAATTCCGCCACATTTTCATATTTCGTAATGGCGGCTATTTCAGCCAATCAGAGAGGTTGTAGCAGCCCTCTGGGCCAATCGGAGTTTGCAAAATGGCGAATTGGACAAGATGACGGAGTTCGACAGCGCCCAGAATATATCACCCTGGTAGACGTACAGATGAACATGTTAACCTCGTACCTACAGCGCTGGCTTTCTACAACCGGTTTACTTTGCATGGTAAGCGGTACATTTGTGTGTACAGGAGCACACATACTATATAGATGAATTATAGGGTGTTATGGACAAGTTAAGTTTGGAGGCGTTCAGGTGCGTCAGGGGACACTTGCTCAGTGCTAGCATAAGTATTGAGGGACTATGGTGCTAGTAAACAATCGCAAAAGAATTCAACTGGAAAATGTCCGTAGTGCATATGTGCGGTGTGTTTTTAAACAACGTAATATTGGGAAAAAAACGCGTTTCTGTAAAGTATATGTAACAAAACTGACTTTCCACTCTGGTGACGTCGTAAGTAAGAATGAGTTTTTTAACTGCTCGAAGAAAAGCTTGGCTGCAATTATTGCGCCAGATTGGAGAAGGATACTGTGTCTCACTGCGTGCAGTGCTGTTGATTCGTCGAAACGCCGCAAGGTGTCGGTGCTAGCGTTGTCGCTCGTGCCATCTGTACTTTTGCATCTTCCGGCATTCCGGATGCGCTGTAACAGTCTATCCACAAATCACGCGTGTACCCGTAGCCGCTTATCCGACTTCCTTCAGTGTGTAAAGCGACGAGCATCTGTGCACAACAGCCCCGGTGACGTTGTTAATGCAGCTGGCCGTGATTTTGAGTCAGCCGTCGGCAGCCATGAGAGCTAGGCGATACACGCGCCATTAGGCAGGCATGAATGAGCGAGCGATGTGTGTACACTGCAGTTCGTTCCAAACCGTACAGCCTTGCCTTTCGGGGAAAGAAAATCCTCCGAGCGACGTGTTAATTTCAAGTTTCCTAATTTTGTCGCCCGAGTCGCTGGCCCTTTCGATCTCACATGGAGCGTGGTCGCCGCATTGGAGACATTATGACGTGGAGTAAGTTTGAAACAATTTTAGTGGCGTTTATGGGATATGGTCATGAGAGAGAGAGAGAGAGAAAAAAAAACTCCTTGGGGATCTGTTATCGATTGCTAAGACGACCTTGACGGCGAAAGACTTTCCGTGTTGACTTCATTTCGTTTGCGGTTGTTTTCTTACTTTCACGTGTGTGTAATAAATAATAATATCTGGGGTTTAACGTGCCAAAAGCACGATATGATTATGAGGCACGCCGTAGTGGAGGGATTCGGGAAATTTCGACCACCTGGGGTTCTTTAACCTGCACCTAAATCCAAGTACACGCGCCTCAAACGTTTTCGCCTCCATCGAAATGCGACCGCCGCGGCCGGGATTCGATCCCGCGACCTTTGGGTGAGAAGTCGAGCACCATAACCACTAGACCACCATGGCACATGCTCCGGAAATTTCGACCATCTGGTGTTCTTTAACGTCCACATGACATTGCGCAGTGCACGGGCCTCTATGGCGTTTCGCCTCCATCGAAATGCGATCGGAGCGATCGGGATCGAACCCGCGACTTCCGGGTCAGCATGCGCTCGCGGAATAACGCGTTTACGCTGGATAATCTATTCGTTTGTGTCGCGTGTACATGATAATGCGGGTGCATTGTTACGCCCCGGTGTCGTCCCTTCTGCTCTTCCCACATTACCGACTGATACTTTGTTCAGCAGAGTTCATACTGGGTTATAATTTCCTCGCTCGAGTCAGGTTGCGGGTAAGAGTGATGTTACACCGCTTGAACTTTGGTATTCAACTCTGACGCTCTGTCTTCTTGTTTTTCTGATGCCAGGAAGTGAGACGGCGTCGAAACAGGAAGCCGCGCGTGAACGGTGTACCGGGCGCTGTGGGCTGCTCGCAAAAAAACAACAAAAAATAAAAAAAGCGGTTACTGGTGCTGCTTGGGGTGAGGGAGGGAGAGAGAGAAAGGGGTTGCATAGATGTAACGCAAAGTGGCGTCTTTTGTTTCGCCCCCTCCTCGGCGAAGTTTTGTCTCGAGCCCGTAAGCGCTTTCCCCGTCTCTTTAGTTTTGTCCTCTCTATTTTTTTTCTCCCTTGCCTTTCTTTGTTCTCTGCTTTCTTTCCTTTTTGAAACCGTGGGATCATTTTCTTTCTCTCTCTGTCTCTCTCTCTCTCAGTGAACCGTGTCAGTCAGTGGCTGTGTATTGCCTCCGATGTGGTTTCACTGAACCCCGTTGTAAGCACTTTTCCGTTCGTTTTTATTTCCCTCTCTCAGTTCTCACCCCCCCTCTCTCTCTCACAGCTCCTTCTTCTTCTTCTTCGTGAGTTGGGTTTGCGTGAATGTTCCGCGGACTTTCCAGGGACCTCTTCCTGGTGTCTGCGCGCGCACACACGTACACCTGTATGTCTTGGCGCTTTGCTCTGGGCGTACACGCGTCTGCTCTTTCCCTTTGTTTCTTTCTTTTTTTCTTTCTTTTCTTTTCTTTATCGTCTGACAGTGCCATGGCGCTCGTGACGATTCGTGTCTGGTAACCCACATAAGCGGCCCCCCTCTCTCGCTCCGCTGATGCAGTCTTCCTTCCTTCCTTGGAAATGTAGTAGAGCCGAGAAGCTATAGCTGAGCGCACAGCCTTTCGTTCGCCTTCTGTGTTTTAGGAGTACGATGGACTGGGCCAGTTGGTACTGGTTCGTTTTGTTACAGCGCGACGAAGACGAGGAAAAAGCTAAGGCACACAAACGATCGGAAAGCTATCAATTGAAGTTTTTATTCAAGAAACGTGTTCTCATATGGAAGGCCGAACTACCGCGCCTGCGCACCGTAATCGCATCATACATGCTTGCAGAAATGAAATGCGAAAAAGGGTGAGCAAGGATTCCCACGAATCACTCCTTCCGCCGCTCACCCGAAGTCTAGGAGTCCTATCTCGCTAGCATGGAGGGTTTTCTGGGTTTTCTCTTTAATTCGATGCATATAGTATATATATACCACGGGACAAGCGCCTGGATCTGAGCTAGCTCGTACCAACGTTACTAGAACAAACTCAGTTTAAAAGCTCCGCCGGAGAGGCGGTCCGCGTGGCGGTCGTGAGAACTAGTGGCGCTGCAGTCACGTCTAGCTCCCGCGGCTGGCGCTTGTTGTGATCGGCGCCGCCGATGTACGAACGCCCGTGGGTTACAGCGTCGTCTGCGCTTTGTTAGCTCGTCATTTTTGCGACTGTTCTTGACCAGGCTTAGCATCTTGTGCGAAGACACGTGCATGATGTACGAAGCGTAACGAGGGCGAACAGATTCACAGTGCGGTATGCCGACTTGCTTTGCGCCGGGCTGCAAGAGCGGCTACCGCAACGACGACTCCGCTCACGACACTTCTTCGGACCTCCAAAAGACCCTACGCCAGTCAAGCTTTGCATCGCAAAGATAGAAAGCTTACTGCGAAATGCAAGGTCTGTGACGTTCATTTTGAGAATGACGACATTGTAAAGCACTATCGTCGTGTCGTTGCGGGACAAGAAGTTTTGATCTCACGTGGAAAGTGGGAACTCGCGCCAGGTGCCGTGCCGCGCTTGTTCCCAGCACTTCCACCCCACATTTCAAAGCCAAAATGTTCGGGGTTTAGGCGCAAATCCCCTCCAAAACGCACGGCTTCCTGCGAAAGCCCAGTGCCCAATTTGGAGGAGCCGCCAGAAATAGAACAGCAAAACGAAAGGCAGGCGATTACCTATATACGCTACCGAGACTGAGAGTTGCATCACACTAACATTCGATCAGTTGTCAGCTGTCGCTATGCCTTCAAAGCAGTGGATTTTCGAGAGATTTTACGACGAGGTATTGAACAAGATGTGCGGAATATTTTACACTCGCCGGCTCGGGAACGGGCTGCTCAGCGCAAAAAATGTGACACGGTACACATAGAAAAGACGAGGACCAGCGCTGGTCCTCGTCTTTTCTATGTGTACCGTGCCACATTTCTTTTGCGCTGAGCAGTTTAATAATGGGATACCAACTAGCCCAATCCCATACTTTGCTTCGGGAACGGAGACTTACTTGTGCAAAAGATAATTGTAGCTGACGAGCAGTCCAACTGCGTAGTGAACGGCTACAGCACGAAGCGCAAACGGCTGTCGTACAGTGTAAAGTGCTGCGGGCATGCAACATCTGCTCGGTGAAGTTGAAAAACTGAAGTTGAATACTGACGACCCTTCTAGCGACAGAGTACGCGCGAATAACTGCTCGGTGCCCACATCACGGCCGATCTGTAGAAGGATGCGACGTAGAAAGATGAGACACCGACAATACAACTATCCGCTGAAAAAAATTGCTCAGAGACGACATCTATTCGATGTAATCGCAAACTGAGATTTCATTTACCGAGTTCTCGTAAAATTTTCCGATTTTGGGTCAGTATCCCTTTAACCGTCGCGAAAACGTGTCTTGTAAACATTGCAAAGCATTCGTCATGTTTTTCGAGAAAGTTTTATTGAATAAATTGTAGAAACATTAGTACTGTTTTTCTAGAACGTTGTTGTATATCGGGTAAGTACTCTCCTTTGTGCACTATGAAGGCTTTTACAAATGTGTTAGGTTGTTCTTGGTCTAGATAAGACGGCAGCGGCTAAAATTGTGGTAGTAATAAAAATTACTCTGAAAACCCTCATTCGCTTAGAAACTCCTATGCTTGGAAGTTAAGCGCAATGTAGACAACTCAAATATTGTCACAGGGTCGTGACGTCGACGAAGGCAGCAGTCAGCAGGTCCGAGAAGAAACTCTATTTGGCCGAACTTGTGGCCGGGAAACTGAAAGTCAAACTACAGCAATACACTGATAGCGGCGAACAGAGCGTCGACCGTCGATCAACTGACAAGTGGTCAAGCGCATCGGCTTTTATACAGGCGCTATCGAACTTTCCAGCGATATCGCTGGTGGCGGCGTTATCTCTCGACAAAGCTGGAACATTCGCGTGCAGCGCGCAATCTTACCAAAACGATCTATTACAATCGCGAAGCTTCTCGAACACTGCTTCGCGGACAGCGTCGAGCGTTGATAACCGTTCTTGCTGGTCAAACCCGAATACATCAAAATAAAACAAGAAGTGGGCGTGGCAATATAGACCGAACATTGATTCTTAGCCAATCAATGAACAACGCACGCGGGCCAATGCATACAGACGACCTTATGCATATCCACCTAAGTATCCACCTAACTAGTACAATAAGAAAGTTGCCGCGCAGTTTCCGCGAGCAACTGCGCGGCGGACCGCATCGTTATGCCGTGGCAGCAGACGACGCGCCGATAGTGGCGCAAGACGGAACTGCAGCGCCGCTAGTTCTCGCGACCGCCGTTCGGACCACCCTCCTCCGCTGGCGGAGATACGGAGCTTTGAAACTGAGTTTGTTCTAGTAACGTTGGCTCGTACGGTAACATATTAAGGGATCTGAAGCGCGGCAGGTATGGAAGGTGAAAAGACCGCGACATACAAAGTGTTTTCTATGTCTGTCTTTTCACTGTCCGTGTCTTTGGCGCTTCATTTGGCTTAAAGGGGCCATGACACCTAATCGTCGATCATATAATCTTTGTTGTACAAATCCCTGTGCGTCCATAAACAAGCTGGCAAAATTGTAGCGCAATTTGTCGTGCGCTTAATTTATGTGTGAATACCTTGAGCATCCTGAGGGTCAGGCAACACTGAGAATACATTCGACTTAGAAGCAAAAGGTGCTTTTCGTCTCAGAGTCGTCTCAGGTGAATGCATAAGCGACCATGTGACTTCTTTCTTTCATTCTTTTTTCATTTTTGTTTAGCCTCATTTTTTTATGTTAATTTTGCCGTCTCTACGTTTTCTGCCCGTCTCTCTCGTCGTTCTATTCCTGGTGTTCGCGATCTGGACGTTGCGAAAGTGAATCCGTGACTGCGGGAGAAACGGTAGGCCGGGGGAAATCGAGACTTTCTCCTTGCTGCTTTGAATTGTGTGGATGTAAGGGGGAAAATAAATGAATGAAAGGACGCCCGCGTATAAATAGTATCCTGGTGGGCGTGCGTGTGGTCCGGTTTCGAAACCATTATCTCACAAAGCAAAGGCAGAAATGCTGCAGGGAACGCACTGCTTCCGCGTGGGTCAGCGCTTCTTCACGATGGTCCCATGTGCAGTTCGCTTCGCTTCTGCCTTCATTTCTGTTTTATTTATATTTTTCTCTCCTTTAGGCTCAACTCGAAGGAGCCTGGGATGCTATTACATACACTATCAAATACCGCCATATTGTCAAATTCCGTAATTGGAAGGTTGTGGGTTCGGGTTCCACAGACATAAATGGTGTTCTTTTTTTCGTCCTCGTTAATTTATTACAATTTACGCCACAATTAAAACACTAAAGTTAAATACAACAATGTCCCCGACGTCATTCCTTGGCCTAATTATCTGTTGGATTCATTTGTTTGAGTCATATATTCCGGGGGCACACTTTGTACGATCGCGTACCGTGAATATAGCAATGCTCCGAAAAACCGGTCTCTGTATAGGCCTCTCGCATTCCAACGCCGCTTCGCATATGTCGTACGAGGTCTCCTTTTCTTATTAGTGCTTTTCTTTCACCCGCCAGGCAAACGAGCCAAGCCAGCCGAATGCAGTGTATGCACGCAGCGTACCTATATACCACTTCCTGTCGCCAACGCCTTCATCTTTCGCTCAGTGCACGCGCGTCCTTGAACGCATGCAGTGTGTGCATATAAAAAGACGTGGCTATAGTGTACTAGAATAGACGTGGCTACATAACGTGCCAACGCTCGGCCGAACTGCTCTCGCGACTTTCGTTGCGTTGCCAGACTGTCAGTTCGCTTGTAACGTGCGTGCTCGTTATTCGATATCGATCAGTGCATCGCGATTTGCGTGCAGTGTTACTTAATGTAGAAGGAGGCTGTGCAAGATCCCTGGACAACATACAGGCTAGGCAGGCAGCTAGTTTGTAGCGCGCAGTAATTTCAGTGCTGCTGGGTCCCGATGTAAGTTTTATGCGCGTTAACTTGTAAAATCATAGCGATGCATGTCATCCCATGTACATTGTACGCATTATATCACGCTCGTCACGTATAGGCATAGGCATTATCGATACGCGGGACCCGTTACTTCCTGGGTGTGTGCACGGCAAGCTGGCCATGATGGGAACTGTTCAGTTGTGCATCCTTTTCTGGAAATTTGGAAGTTTTTGAAACCGCGGTAGCATAAAATGAACATCAGGGAAACCCGTACCACCTGATGTTTACGGTAAGCTAATCGAAAAAAGTCAAACATTTACTTAGGACGACTCTAAGGCGAAAGCAGTCTTCATGTTCTTCTCAGCGGATTGTACTGACCCCTTCCCGAAAGCTTTCTGCACCCAACGTGGTTTTGCACTGCCTCCGGGATCGGAGGCATAGGAAGCTTTATGCAGCTCAATTCGGTGTGCAATGCCTCCGGGATCGGCCCATATTTGAGCAAGCGACGATGTCATGTGATGGCTCCATCATGCGACGACATGATGACGTCACAAAATTTGGCGATTTGTGACGTCATTATGACGTCATATGGCGAGTAACCACGTGATGATTTCTTGCATCACTCATGTTGACGCCGACGGTCACTCTTCGCGTTTGATGAGACATTTAAAACCTTCGCCTTAATAATTAATGAGGAGGTCTACATTCCAAAAGAAAATTTATAGCCACACGGAGCGTTCCTGCGCGGCACTCGGTACATATGCCTCTACTTTCCTGTGGACAATGCAGCGGCTGCCCGAAGGGCCGTGTTCCATTTAACATTGCGCCGGCCGGTGCATGAAAACGGCACGAAGCTAAAGTGCGGTGCGCGCCAGAGCTGGACCACGCCCCTTAAAGTGGGGCGTGTCCCGCTTGACCGCGTCTGGTCACTCGAGCTTAAAAAAACGGCCTGCGCGGTTACCTTGCGGGCACGTGTTCGGAGAACAGCGCCTCCTTTTTTTTTCCCCAGTTTCTTCGGAACCGGACTGGCGACGGCGGGAACGGACTTTATAGCACTGTGGTCTCGCATCTTATTCGCAGGCACTCTTCGCTTCAGCTCGCGTATTCATTCGACTGAACGGAGCAGCGGAAACGCAGTGACTGAACTGGTTGCCGGTCGCTTTGGGCGCATCAAATCATGCATGAGCATTGCCAGGATTTCATATTGGAAGTGTTGGTGTAATAATAATAATAATTGTTGGGGTTTAATCGTCCCAAAACCACGATATCATTATGAGGGACGCCGTAGTGGAGGGCTCCGGAAATTTCAACCACCTGAGGTTCTTTAACGTGCACCTAAATCTAAGTACACGGGCCTCAAGCATTTTCGCCTCCGTCGAAAATGCGGCCGGGATTCGATCCCACGACCTTCGGGTCAGCAGTGGAGCACCACGGCCACTAGACCACTGCGGAGGGTGGAAGTGTGTGTAGGCTTTGGCAGTTGGGGGATTGGGGGTGTTGACGCGAAGCTTTCTTCGTGGAAGTTCCAGAATACGGGACTGTACTGCATGCAACAGACATTCCTCGCATCAGTTACACTGCGTTTCGTTGCTCGGCATCCCAAATCACTCGCGTTGCATATTATTTAGGCTAAAGCTTTACATGTTTCATGAGTGGAAAAGTCCGTCGCAGTTGGAGTCAACACGAATGCCCCCCCCCCCCCTCCAGAAAAAGAGGAATTAATAAAATTAGGTGAAGTCACGTGATACACAAGTTAATGGTGGTTCTGTGTCCGTCGTCATTCCAAAGGTAGCATGACCTCAGTGTTACATGACATCCTGTGACGTCACCGTGACGTATGTCAGAGCATCTGATGACGTCATCACATTACATCGTAGAGGAGGCCAGTTCAACACAACGGAAGGCGCCCAGAAAGCTTCAGATCGAGGAGGGAGGGAGAACTTGCGTTTGGCCTAGTTGGTGCTTACTGTTTGACATTTTGACCGCACAAAAAAGACGAGGACAGAGGGAGGTACGACGACACGGGCGGTAAACTTTCAACTCATTTTATTCACTGAAAGAGGTATACCTCTTTCAGTGAATAAAATGAGTTGAAAGTTTACCGCCCGTGTCGTCGTACCTCCCTCTGTCCTCGTCTTTTTTGTGCGGTCAAAATGTCAAACAGAGGAGGGAGGGGACAGTGCGATCGACTGAGACCGTCAGAGTATATAATATAACGAGTGTCTATTAGGAGCATAAGAGCTTGTGTTCTCCGCGTTGCCTAAAGAGACTCAATTTTTCAGTGATTGCAGCTCTGGAAGCGTTTGATTTGAACTATATGGCTGACGTATAAACGCCGGTAATTTAAATGTATGTGGGGAGCGCGCATCTGTGTAAGAAATACAAACTTGTGCAAGCTAACTTCTGACGCGTTAGCACTGTGCTAAGATGTCGGTATTTCAGCAGATGCATCCGCGGCGCGTATTCGACTCGCGCAAGCCGCGCGGTATAATACCGCGCAGTATCTTTCAGCTCATGGTGCTCCCTCGTCTTTTTCGTTGTTGCTCTCACCACTACAGCCTCTGATTTAGCGTGTACACGCTGCTGTTGCGTTGTTGCGTTGCTGTGGTGTTGAGGGAGGAAGGCGGTCTCCGTGTACGCCTGCACGTTTTTGACCCAGCAAAAAGAAGGGGTGGTTGCACGTTTCGCGAGGAGGCCTAGATGGCCGATCGTCGTGACCGGATCGATAGCTGGCTCGCTCGCTCGCCGGTTAATATACATAGGAGAACGCCTGCGTGTGTGTGTGTTGTGTATGCGCGCTCGTGCGCGAAAGGCGGGTTTTCGAAAGAGCGACCTTTTCCATTTCGTGGACGGGACAGGACGTCCGAGGATGCGCGTATGAGCGTGCGTTTCGTTTCGTTCTTGCGTGTGTCGTTCGTGCCCGCGAAAGTGTTCGCACGACCTTTCCCGTCGCTGCGCCGTATACGTGGTGGACACATCTTTGGACGTGTCGTGGTGGAGTCTCCGCTGCGCGAAAGCGTGACTTCGAACGTGACAATCAATTGTGGATCTAAGATGGCGATGGCTGCAGCTGGTTGTATAGTTAACAAAGACAGTTGTAGGTATAGTAGCGTCGTGGTGTCCGTGCCCACATTTCCCACGGTGTGATGTCTCTCCAGCCGTGGCCCCCGCGATCGGCTCCGGTAGCGCGCAGCAACGGCGCTCTGACGGAGCTGATCGCGGGGTCCAGGGTCCCACCGTATATGATGTGTCCAACAGACCCCTTGTACTCATCGTGCGTCGAAAATCACCGTGGGAGCTGATCGCGGAGGCCACGGTTGAACTGTATATGATGTGTCCAACAGACGCCTTGTGCTCACCGTTATGTGTCGTAACCGCGCTCCGTGATCGAGACGAACGCCACATCGTGAGCTCCTCTCCCTCTCCGACGACAAACGCCGACGCGTATACGTGCACATCGCTCGTTGGATAATTTGCGACGGTAACGTGAAGTTACGCTCGTGAGTTGCGGGGAGAGTTTTTCCCACGAGTATATGCGGAGTGGCGTAACACAGCGCGCAGTTACACTGTGACGGAAACCGGCACAGGCCAGAGGTCACTACGAGCCGCCTTGTTTAGCTTCCGGTGAAATTTTCAGCGTACACAAAAGACAAGGACACAATGTAGGGGATAAACGAGCGCTTAAGTTGTGTTTGTTTTTGGAAAATGCAAAACGTGTAAGCACCAGTAGTCTTCACTGCGCATGCGCGACATGTGTCACGAACTAAAATACAAAAAAGAGAAGAACTTTCGGTTCTACTGCAATTGTTTTGTTTAGTTCAGGAAGAAGCTTTGGAGTATAGCGATTACTTGCGTCCCTCTTTTGACTCCTAGCTTGTATGTCACACGTGGAGGTCTCACTTTCGTGAAGGACGGGGCATACAACGGGCCGATATCGTTTCATACTTGCTGTTCGATCGCCACTTCAAGGAGCGACTTTTGCCGATTAACTTGTCATCACGTATACCTACACGTAGGAATAGGCTCGAGGTGCTCGTTTTTCTTTTTTAGACACAACTATCAAAACAACAGACAATTAAACCAAGGAAAGCATACGGGAAACTATTTGTTGTTGTTTTTTACCTGTAGTTCAATGATGTTGTCGTAAATTGAAAGGAATTAAAGTAGACGAAAAATCACCCTTTCCGTCGGCGCGTTCGAAGGTTGTGGGTTCAGATCCTGCCGATGGAAAGGGTGATTTTTCGTCCATTTTAATTCCTTTCAATTTAGATCAATATTATTACACTACAATAAAAAAAAACAAATAGTTTTCCCTATGCTTTCCTTGACTTAACTTGTCTTTTGGTCTCATATGCATGAATCTGCCCTCTAAGAAAAGTTGGTGCTGGCAGACATCGCAACATACCGTGCTGTAATATATATATATATATACCCCAAGCGCTTATATATATATATATATATATATATATATATATATATATATATATATATATATATATATATATATATATGTAAGCGCTTGGGGTAGGCTAGAGTGATGCATACAACATTTGCGTATTGAAGAGTACACGTTTTCTTCTTTAAGAAAAAAAAAAAAGACGGCTGGCTACTTCGCTGATGCAGGGCAGTCGTGGCCTCGACTGTTCACACAGCCGCCGCGCGTGTGTACGGAACCCGTATACGTCACCGCGGTCTTGAGCGCAGGCGACCTTCTTGCAAATGGAAAGGCGAAGCGACCTGCGCGCGCCTTTTTCCTCGTGGGAAATCAAGCACCCAGTGCGTAAAACTAGGCGAATTGAACAATACCGAGGAAAGAAAGGAGCTTTGCTGGCGCAGAACATTTCGGGCACGCGCAGTGTGCAATAAAGGTTGTGTAATTTTTATTCGAGTTTTACTGCGCGCTTTGTTTGCCCGTGTTGCCTCCCATCTTTACATTAGATACACGCGCGTGCGTATTTTCGCGAGTAATGACCGCGGAGCCTGGCTTGCGGAGCGTCATGTGGTCGGCAGGAGGCTGTGAGGCTGGAAAAGACTCTACTTCTGCAGCCCTACACTCTAAGAAAAATTCGGGAAGTTTGCGCTATGTCGCTGGAAGCTTGGCACAGCGAAGCACGGGCCCGTCGCTAGCCACCATACCGTCGCCGCTCGTGTACTCCCCCTCGAGCGACTCGTCTTGCTTCGAGATGCGCGGCTTCCTCCTCGGGAGTACGCACTTTCGTAGGATGCCCCATGGCTGTCTCGGCACGATCGGGCGCAGCCAGGCTATGCGCGGTCGACATGCACTGTAGAGCGGAGGTTGCGCGCGATGTCTCCGTCGGTGGGCATGGCTCCACCGCGCATGCGCGCCTTGGCGAGGTGGTGCGGTATCTGGTCGCGATGCTTGCTTCCTCTTTCTTCTATCTTAGGGTTTCTTTAGAGCGCAGCTCTTAGGCGCTCGTTCCTGCGTTGAGCAGTGTCGGCGTAACCGATGGAGCGAACGAGGACGAAAGAGAGCGAACGCGAAGTCTGTCCATATCATGAGCCACTGGTCTCTAACCTCGCTTTCTTCCTCCGTCACGCCCGCTGGCCCCTCGGTCGGAGCTCGTGCGCATGCAGGGCTGGCACGTGCACTGCCGCTTGCTTCGCTTGTCGTAACGGGGCTGTGTGCGTTTCGCTTTGTTCGCGACGCCTGCAGTGCACAGAGTGGTGTGCGTAGCGCTCGAGCGCTGGCAGTTTCTGTGGCTATATGTAACGAATGTTACATTGCTATAGACTGCGGATAGCCAGAACTTCAAACACAGTTGGCGTTGCCCCAACACGAAACTGCGATAAGAATTCGCATTAGGCGGTATCGTAATCGTCGGTGAATTTTTGTTTGTAGCGAAACAGTCCCCCGAGCTGTCGACGTGCCTTCTCATAATTTATCGGTCACGTTTACTGACAGTTGCTGGTGAGCGACGGGCGCCCGTTGTGCACGTCGCATACGCTCTGCGGGAGGGAGCTTCGCTCGTTACGTTAGACGCGCTTGGCTGACGCTGGAGCGCCGACGATGCGGCGTGCGCTTAATGAGCCGGCGAGTTTTGGTCAGGCTGGGGTAATGGTTGCTGCGAGCACGCGTTTGTGAGCGCGACCCGCATACACGCTCAGTGGTTCCGCTCTATATCATCCCCAGCTTCTCCACGCCTATTAAAAGGCACTTTATATTAGAAACGCGCGGGCGTTGCAACCCGCTGAGATCGTTAATTCGATGACACTGTGTACCCGTATCTTCGTCTGTTCTAAATACAGAGTTTTAGAATTACGTACGCAATAGGTGCCCTGCAGGGTTGGCTGCAATGAAACTATATACAGTAATGATATTAAAGTAGTTTATTAAGAGAAGGGATCCGGACACCGACCAAAATGACTATAAAAAAACGCAGGTATTGACGTTTCGGCTCCCCCGCGGGAACCATGTCCACTGTAACGATTAATTATTGTGATAAATTTAATACATTTGTTTTTTAAGATCATTTTGGTTGGTGTCCGGATCCCTTCTTTTAATGTTTCATCCCGGCCAGACGGGTTTGTCATACTCTGAACTTAATGTAGTTTATGAAATTTGTGAAATAAATGTAATGTAGCAATTAAATCAATAATAATAATTGTTGGGGTTTATTGTCCCATAACCACGATATTATTATGAGAGACGCCTTGGTGGAGGGCTTCGGAAATTTCGACCACTTGCAGGGTGTTCTTTAACGTGCACCTAAATCGAAGTACACGGGCCTCAAGCATTTTCGCCTCAATCGAAAATGCGGCCGCCGCGGCCGGTATTCAATCCCGCGACCTTCGGGTGAGCATCTTGAGCACCATAACCACCAGACCACCGTGGCGGGTGGTAATGAATTAATTAATTAGTGACGCAATGTAATTACTTTTGTGGAGTAATTTTGCCGTTTCTGCCTTATACCAAGTGGTTTGTAACATGCCGCACACCAGTCGGCGTGCGAGCCAGTTCCCAAGACCGGAAATGGTTGGCACGGTACGACGACACGGTCTTGGCTTGGTTTCCTGAAGGTGGCAGCTGTTTGTAGAACCTTAGCACACAGTGGTGACGTAGTACGTATGCCGGAATACTCGAGGGCGCTTTTTGACAGCGGCGCTCGTTGCGATACGTTGAATGACGCTGGTCGTTGGTTGCGGTGGCGTTTGCAGATGCGTACAAACGCGGTTTATTGTCGGGATGGGTCATCTCCTAGGATTTCTCGACTCGATTCGCACTCTGATTCGACTCGCTATAGCGTCGAGTCAGAATTGGGGTCGAGTTTCGGGACAATTCGCCTTGTCGACACCAGCTTTCTCGTCCCATCTAGTGAGACTATATATATAATATGTAATTCCGTCGTGAACAACGATCTCTTATTATTTTATCATTTGCCTGGCGTTTACACTAACACAGCAAAGGCACTTTACCTCTAATCACCTGGATGGAGCGTCTTTCCAACACAAACACGGGGCAAACCGTGGCTTCACCTTTGCCGGCTATGCGCTGCGAGAGTTTCCAGTCCAGCATTTTTTTTTTATCCTCCTTGCCGCAGCGTGAGTACTCCATACTGTCATGCATCGCCAAACGAGCACTTGGACGCCATCCTCAAAAAAAATTACAGGGTCCCTTGTGCACTCACCTAAAAGCGATAGCCATCTTCTTTTTTTTTTTCTCATTTTTTGCATCACTTGTGTTGACGCCGCGGACGCGGGACGCCGGTCAATTTTCGCGTTTTATGAGGCATTTAAGGCTTTGGCCTTAAAAAAAGAAAGAAAACACGTTGGAGATGCGCTCCACACGCCTTTATTGCCTAATCTAGGCACGCTGCCCGCTTTGTCGCGTCGACTTTTCTTTACCCGGCAGTGGTTTTGAAGAGTGTGTCACGACGACACGCACGTACGGGCACGACGCGACGCGCTATGGTTGGACGCGCGTTGCGCGCGGATGCGCTTCAGACACCCCTTCATCCTCTCTCTCTCTCTCTCATAAATTAAAAGAGAAAGAAAGAAAACAAAACATCCGCTCTGAACACTTCCTGCGCCTGCATCGACGGCGGGTCTGCGTGCTGCCAATCTCTCGGCAACAAAATATGACCTTGCGGTCGTGGCCGTGTCCGTATATTGTTCGGGCTGTCGTTAGACCTACTGCGTAATAATTGAAACAAATGCAGCTTTGAGACAATGAAGCCTTGGAAGGCATATGGAAAATTAGGCAAGGAAAGAAGGGATATTATCCGCCCGTTTGTTGCACGGAGTTTAGGAACGCGAGCGCAAATTTTTGTGATAGGTAGGAAAATTAGTTCTGGTCCGGGAATTTTTTGTCAACTAAGAAATTATCCTTTTTTTAGGAATCCGTGTGGGTCTCCATATCAGCTCCGTGCTACAGATTGGCGGATGGCTTCTCTCTCTCTCTCTTTTTTCTATCTGTACTTTAATGCCTGTAATACATGCTCCTGCAGAAATGATTTGCCATACGATAAATCGACTGTATTGTTTAATTGAAAGAAGAAGGCAAGTTGCCGACAGTGGTAGTCGAAAATGACCGGAAGCTATAAAGCCAATCGGTAAGGCAGCAGGGGCGTAGGCAGAAATTTTTTTCGGGGGGAGGGGGGGGGGGCACCTCTTTCATCTGAAGTGGGGGCAGGGCAGGCAGATGTGGTCGAGTGTCATGTTTGGCTCTGTATGCCATGGCAAAAAATATTTCGGGGGGGGGGGGGGCACGGCCCCCGTGTGTATGTGTGTGTGTGTGTGTCCCCTGGCTGCGCCACTGTAAGGCAGTACGGACAAGTTTGACTAAGCGTGCGCAGCTGCAAGAAAAAAACCAACCGAATTCAAACGCAATTTATTTCAGAGGCAGGTGTGGCATGTAATAGCCCTACAAGAGGGCTCCACCCGGGATTAGCCACGTACTCTAATTCTTCAATAAAGTTTATTCTCTCTCTTGCAGCGTTCTGATTTCTTCGGTATGCCCCCAAACTCAACCAGCTTGGCCTCTTCTCCAAATACTGTCTGATAACGCGCGATATTTGGGAATAGGGCACCACAAAAGAGACACAGAAAAATCGAGCGAGTACTACAGTATTCACCTGATTGTTAACCAGAAGAATATTATACGGTTTGCTACCCTGCACTGGGGAAGGGGTAAGGGGGGGACAGAAAGGCAAGGAAGAAAAAAAAAAGAAAGGGTTAAAAATTTTCAAAGGAAAAAAAAACGCACGCACACACCCCAAGCACGGGAGTGTCATTAGCGAGGCCGGTTGAGCGCAGAAACTTAGCAGCGCCTTCGTCGTTTTTTGGTTGGTAAGCTTTAAAGGAATAAAAGAAAAAATAAACTGTAAAATGATATGTGCGTATCAATTACATGGGCGGTACCTCTTCTCGTGATAAAAACACCTCTAAACGCCATTATCGCGTTCTAGCGTCTCTCACGGCCGGCTACAGGTCGGCGCATTTTCGCGATATTTCCGACAGAGAAGACCTGCTGTAGACTTCGCGTTGACGATTATCTCATTGAGGTCGACTTCTACCTCGGCTTATCGCAGCAGTAAGTAAGTCAGCATCTTGTGTGGTCGTTGCAACAACGGCGGGTAGCGGCCCATAAATATACCTTCCGATGAAGATACCCCCCCCCCCCCCCCAGTGAACGCCCCATGTGTGTATATAACGTACACACACACACATCCACCAACATAACATACATGTCGGGTGAACCCCCCCCCCCAAAAAAAAAAAAAAAAAAAAAACAATTTCTCGCTACGCCCCTGCTTGCAGCGAATGTCGTCTGCTGCGCGGCTTTTTTTTTTTCTTTTTTTTTCAAAATGGCGGTCCTCCTCGGATTTTTTACGTCTGTCATTACGGGCCAACAAAAGACATTCTGCGAGGGGGCGCCAGGAAAGATCAATTTCTCGTGCTGTCAACGGGTCGTGCGTACTCTCACTTACCGCAGGGCTTTGTAACGAGCTCGCGTGGAACCCCACCGGCACGCGCCGTCCCTTTGTGTATCGGCATCAGCGATCTTAATTTCTTCTTTCTCGTTCGATGCAACGATTTACTTCTCCGTATCTCGCTCCGGCGACCTGTAGCGCCTTGTCACTACCGTACATCCATCGTTCTGTCGTCACCTTCGATTCAGTCCTCATTCCACCGGGGCCTCACCCTGACGCCGGCTTGTATTTTGATCCCCAGTCCAAGGTATCGCTCCTGTTCTCCACGGGTTCGCTTGCTCGCGATTGCCGTTTTGGTGTGAGCGTCAGTGCACGTGTTATTATTCGGCGAAAAACGGGTGTGACTCGGTCACTTGATGCCCTTGACAGCAACCTGCTACACTACCGAAGCCTGCCGACGGCGTTTTGGCTCTTGTCCGTTGACTTTCATTAACCAAGGATAGGGCGCATGTAATTGCAGGCGCTGTCTTTGGAGAGGGATTGTAGGTCAACACTCGCAGTATGCCATCGAAGGACGTACGCCGTTTGTGGTTAAGCGCCGCACTTCGTTGGATGAGAAACTTAAGATAATTTGTTGCTGGGATTGTTCGTTCACAGTGCTGAACTCCAGAGCGCTAATTCGGTGCAGCACACTCTGCTGGTGATACTTCTGTGGTGTTGCGCAAAAAAAGAGAATTTTTATATTTTATGTTCTAATCTGCATTGTGGCCATATGCCTTTCTTGTTACAATGGGCACTGTGCTTGGGCATGCCGGCTGTACAGTGTATATATAAGTATATGTAGGAAAGTTTTTTTCACAAAAAAGATAGTTGCAAGTCAGCGCTTGTCTTGTGCTGTGTGCTGTACCGAATTTGCGCTCTGTTGTTTAGTGTGGAGAGCGATCGGCGAGCTGCTGTTACTTCCACAGCCCCGTCGATGGCGCGGCCGATAAACCAGAGTTGCTTGGCGAAATGCGCGTTACTCGTGTGGTTTCGATAAGGGCCACCGTTGCGTGCAGTGCTGATAGCTAACATTCCAAACAGTGCCGGGACGAAAACTGTTTGTCCGCGTTTTGAGATAAGTTAGCCTCGAACTTGGCGCGTGTGTTAGAAAAACAAAACAAAAAGAACATCATTAATACGACACCTTCACACATCTGATTCGATGTGCTGCTCCCTGCCATCACAGCTCATTAATACTCGGGAATCTTGCATGTAGAAACCGTTGTTTAGATGTCACTGAAATGTATTCATTTGAGTGAGTGACATTATTGAAAGGTTTTATTGTTACTTCCTTCTTTGAGCATCTAAATAAAAAAACGAGAAAATGTAGGTATGTTGTGGTTTTACACTCTGTGTAACCCATTTTAAGGAGCTGGTTAAGCTAATTGTGAAAAGTACCACCCTCAAGCGCATTTGCTGCCGTAATCTGTTAATGTTGCCATAGGCGTGCGTACGCACAGGCGTGCAATCACCTAACGAGGTGCCGCAAAGTCTGCCCCATGCTTTTACTCAGTAGGAACAAATGCGTCGTTGTTTAAGGAGCAGGGTTATGGCCACGCTGGTATTTGGCGATAATGATGGCAGAATATCCCTGGCGTTGCATTCCGAGAACTGTTCACTTCCCATTTTTACTCACAGAAAGCCAGGGACCAAAGGCAGGCCATTGCGAGAAGTATGTCATTGCTTCACTTTCTTTTTTTTCGTTCACTGTGAAACATATAGTCCTTTCAATTCTACCAACGGGAGTGGGGAAGGGGAGGGGGGCACTGCGGGGATACTGTGCCACCTGCCTGCCCCTAAGGGGGAACCCTGCGCACCCCCATGAATATCGCCCTCATGTTGACACTCCCAACTGTAGCAAAAAAGCTTATTTGTGTGAAACAGCACACCTGTTCAGTTTTACAAGCTAACATCCATATTATAAACATTTTTTTTTGTGCATCTTGTGAAGCGAAAGTACTCATTTTGTTCTTGCAACTGAGTTAGTGCGGTAGAACTCAAAACATGTTCTCCCGTTTGACGCAGGCATGGACCGTTTACGGCGGAGCCTGCGAGACAGCCTTCGGCGCGGTGCACGGCGGGAGCACGTGCCTGAATGCAGCAAGCCGCACCAGTGGCAGGCGGACGAGGCGGCTGTCCGGGCGGGAACCTGCACCTTCCCGGTCAAGTACCTCGGCTGCGTCGAAGTCTTTGAGTCTCGCGGCATGCAGGTACTACACCTTTCCATTTCTCATTTCTCAATTGCAAGCTTACTCTCACCCTGTTGTTGAATCCACATCTGATGCGTTGCATTCAAGAACGGTGACACATTAAGGCTCAGTCACACCTGCGACGAATGCCAGTCACGCAACCATGTGCAACTCGCGACCAAAGAGTGACTCAAGGTGACCGACGTTCACACCTGCATGCAACTTATACCGTTAACACACAGAATTCTCGTCTGCTCACATTGCCATTACCCGTAAAATAAGCTGACGTCTTGTTCCTGCACGTCTGATTGGTTCAGAGGCTTGCGACTTCAGTCGCGTGACTAAAAAAGTCAAGCAGCTAGCGACTGAGCCAAAATAGTCGCATTGCGACCAAAGCGACGATTGGCAAGTAGTCGCATTGCGACTAACACGGTCGCATGACCAGTGCTAGTCGCAGGTGTGAACAAGTCTTTACACAGAAAAAGAAGGTACAGCTGTCACCTTTATGAAGGAAAACACACAGGCGCATGGCAGATAGCCTTGAAGCCCACATGTGGTGCGGTGCCATGACGAGATGTGAAATGAAAAGGAGATTGGTGCGATTCATTCTTGTGCTTGCACCTATTCTTGCGAAACTTAAGCTTTTCATTTGTCCTGAATGCTTCCGAAGCTGTGATTGCAACAATATTTGTCCAAAGAAGCCCTTCTTTGCTCAGACATATCAACAAAAGATGGATATCAAAAACAAAGTGTTAAACAGAAGACACATTCATAATAGAAGTAAATGAAATGGCAGCACTCTGTGCTTTTATTTACACGTATTGCCGCTGTGCCGCGCCAAGTCTGGCACGAGGCTACTGGCCATGTACTCGTGTGTTCCCTTTAACAAAGATGACGGCTGTACCAAACAACTGTACGAGTGCTTGCTATGCAACAGAAAGTACCAAGCAGCTCTCGCCCATTGCAATGGTAAGGAGTTTTCTCGGCAAGATGTGTTGTTGTCTGTCCGCTTTTATTGTGCTGAAGCGATTTCATTGTTGCTTGCTGTCAACTGATCAGAGTATGCTATGGAATCAGTTGACACCACATGCTTGCAGTCCAAATTGTGTCTAGGTGGAAGGCATTAATTTAGAAGAATAAACGTCGAAGTGCTAGATGGCATGAGCCTGTGGAAAAAAAAAAACAGAGTCCTCGGTTTCCTTCACACTGCATTTAGTTTATTACAGTACTGCTAGCTGCCTCTTAGACGCTAAGCCAGAGAGTAAACAATGGTAATATGAAACATTGTGGAATAGTACAGCACCCTGCCTGCTCCTTTTGAAGAGACACTGAAGAGAAAAACAATTTTTGTAATAGTAAATTACCCTTTCAAAACACCAAAAGCACAAATCTTGGTAAGCAAGAAAGCGCACAAAAAGAAAATTCATCTTTTCGCACTAACTCGCAGTGACGTCATAGCTTTTGATGGTGTCTGTTAGGGCCCGCACAGTTTTTAATTGCTAAAAATGAAGTACGATGTCTTCTGAGAGGGACAGAAACCTGATGTACTAAATTTCAGCAAATTTTGTTGAGCAAGAACACGAAATAACACTGAAATTTGTGGCGTAACGCTTACATCTATGAGCAGAGATATTGGCATGAAATCCAAAATTTAAACATTGACCTTCATTTTCTTTTAACAGTAACCCATTAACATTAACCCGTTAACAGTAAACCTGACAACAGTAAACTTCTCAAAGAATAATTTATCGGTCTTAATTGATTCATTGTTTCACTTTAGTGTCCCTTTTTTATGTTACAACATAAGAAAAATATGTCAGCTTTGCCCACAGCCATCACTGTCCCTCCCACAGAGAATTTGCATAATTGCTTCATCCAATAGCACTCGCTCATTTTCGCAACCTCAAGCACATCTCGAGCATTTCAGATTGTTGACTTTACCATACAGACACACGTTTCTGTCTCTGGTTCTAGGTCAGAAACTTGAATGTCCTGGTAAATTTTGTCAGGGATTCTGACATCGCTGCTGAGTCAAACGTAATGTTTTGGGTAGTAACAACGAACCTTTAACTCTTAATATGCGTTGTATTCACACTAGCCGAGAAAAAGCAATTACGGTTCAAGTGGAAACCAGCTAGCGCGACTGTCTCTCACAGGTGAAGAGCACGGGTGCCTCAGTTCTGTGGGCAGAGCTTACATTTTTTCTTGGCTTGTAACTGAGTATAGTGACATTTTCTGGTAGCACTGCCAGACAAAAACTTGGCATGCTCCTGTCTACCTTGGAAATTGCACAAAATGAGCTTCATGATGAAGGCCCACTCCTTTCCATTCGCAGGTGTGTGAGGAGGCCTTGAAAGTTTTACGCAACAGCCGACGGCGCATGGTGCGGGGCACACTTCACGTGACGGGTGATGGCCTCCGGGTGGTGGACGAGACCGGCACCCGGGGTCTGCTGGTCGACCAGACTATCGAGAAGGTGTCGTTCTGCGCGCCCGACCGCAACCACGACCGCGGCTTCTCTTACATCTGCCGCGATGGCACCACACGACGATGGATGTGCCACGGTTTCCTGGCCCTCAAGGACTCGGTCAGTCGCTCCTCTTCTGTTGTCGAGAGTTTGACGAAAGTTTGTCTGTTCGGGTAGCATGGCGATGAAGACATTATAATCACTGATCAACTTGAGCTGAAAAAAATCCCACTGCTGACTCTCCTCATGCTTAAAAGGGGTACCGAGACCAATTTTCGAAGCTGAGTTTATTCTGCCACGCAAATCTCCTCAATCCAGAGACAGTTATGAGCACGTGTGAAGCTGAGTGAATGCTGAGAAGATACTTTATTTTGCCATTAAATTCGATTTTCATGTGCACAACTGCTTACATCGACATTATCGTGACGTCAGGCTGCAGTATCAATTTTGGTGACTTCATGCACCAGTATGGTTAGTTGTGATGACTGCAGGTACCAAAACATTCAAGATAGCCATTTGCCCGTCACCAATGGAGCCATGGAGCGGAGCTGCTGCGGAAACATCGCAACATTTTGCATGAACACATGATGAGAATCTCATACCATGTCTTTTTTAGCAGCTTACAGCACTAAATAGACGAGGACAAAGTTCAAAGAAGGTAATGACACATTGCCTTCCTTGAACTTTGTCCTCTTCTGTTTAGTACTGTAAGCTGCTAAAAATGAACCTTCACCAACTAGCCCAGATTTCCCTTCCTGTGCAGTTCATACTGTGTCGTGACGTTAGGGTACAGCACAAACCAAAACTAGCTTTTAAGAATGTGGAGCTAATTCTTCAGGGCACACTCACGCTTACCAGCAAATTTTCTGGGCTCTTGCAGGCTTGGCCTTTCATATGAAAAAAAAAAGAAGGAAACTGAAAATTTTCGTGTCAGTACCCCTTTAATACTGACTTAATTAGCTGAAATATTAGCAAACGGCAAAGCCTTCTCGCTTTTGTTAGACACGCAGTCTATTTTCTTTCCCAGTTGACTGACACAACCTGTAGCTCTCGCTGCACTGTGTGGAGTGGCAATTCAATTGCGCAACTAAAGTATGCTGATGCCACCTGGTAGTGATGCCACAAAAATCATAGAACATTTTGAAAGATAACACACACCTGTTCCAGCTCTTTAATGCCCACTGGCTCAAGACATTGGACAAATGTGGAAGAAGAACCGACATTTGGGCGAGTTGGATTGCGTTAAACATGATAAGTGGTTTTCAGCGCAAACGACGAATACACATGTGGCTCTGGATGAGCTATGAATTTGCCAATGCGAGATTGTCACGTGCTGTACTAGTGAAAGATTTTCCCTCCCTCCATATACTATAGGCTGTCATAATCATATCGTGGTTTTGGGACGTAACACTTGTACTTCTTGTTGTTTATTACACATGACTACTAGATTCACTAAGTTGACCGTGCAGTTTTGTATTGCCGGTGTTTGAGTCAGTGGCATCTTTTACGTTTTGTTATTATTGCGCATTGCTACTGTATTCACTAGATTGATTTTTGTCCGTTTTTTTTTTTCTTCCTAATTTTCTCTGTGTTACAAGTACTAATGTTCTTGTCCTTCCCCTTTATAATTTAGTGTATGTACCTTGAGGGTATTACAATAAAAAAAAGAGCAATTATTATTATTATTTTATACTGGGCTGTGGCTTATAACAGTGCTGCTGGCATCAGCATTTTCAGTGCTTAATGCTCATTGCGTCGGTTTGTAGTTTACGTGTAATGAGGTTGAGCTGTGAACCGGGACAAAGTGATGTGCTCGTCACGAGTGTCAGTGCAGCTGCGTCTTGTGACCAAAGGCAACAATGTGGTTGCACCGCAGGGTGAGCGTTTGAGCCACGCGGTGGGCTGTGCCTTTGCGGTGTGCCTGGAGCGCAAGCAGAAGCGGGACAAGGAGAGCGTCCTCATGAGCATCGACCCGAAGACATCGAGCTTCACGCGTACGGGCTCCTTCCGGCAAGGCTCCCTCACCGACCCTGTCCTGCCCCATGACCCCCAGGAGGGAAAGCCCTCAGGTACTGGCATAGCCCTCAGGTAGTGGCATTTCACGCTCGCCACTATGTACCATCGTGAGCAATAAGAGAGGGGACACAGGAGCGCGTGGTGAATAGCCTTGAACCCAAATTCGACCAATACTCGCATGGCGCTGTCAAAAATAAAGTGGAAAGGGTGATGCTTTTTCACGAACTGTTGTCACACCCACCACGTGTCTGTTTTAAACAATGAGCAAAATATACGACACAAACAGCAGCGTGATATTGTGGCATCTGTTGTAGTGCTCACCCGCAGCAAAGAGAGTACGGTTGTTTTAAAGCATAATTTGCCGTATCTTGAGTTTATGTGTTACACACACGCGCGCAAATGGAGAAGCTTATTTTGCACAGAGCTATAGACGGCACACTACCACACTCTGTTTGGCATACACACCTTATACTTATACTCTCAAGCCGATACGCACTCCCAGATTTTCATGCACAAAAATACTCTATAAAGTGGATGAGAGGACGACCGCCGCCATAGCTCAATTGGTCGAGCGTCGGGCGCGCTATCCAAAAGCTGCAGGTTTGGTCCGTGCCAGTGGGGAGTTGTCTTTTCATACACTTTCATTTGCTAAGGCACGTTGCCGGGCTAGTTGGTTGGGAAACATAATTCATGTGTGTGTGTGTGTGTGTGTGTGTGTGTGTGTGCGTCCCTCTTCTCTGTCCCTGTCGTGGTGCGCTACACCATATGGACACTTTAATTTCTTCACATTTATATCATAATTGCTACTATACACAGGGTGTCTACCGACCGGGAAAACCGGGAAAACCGGGAATTCTCAGGGATTTTGGGTAGTCTGGAAATTCTCAGGGAAAACTCAGGGAAATTGTGCTCTCATCAGGGAAAATCCACAGTAACTTTATTGAAAGGCAACGAAAGTCGCGGTAGCGCTGGCTCGATATTTTGTGAACGCATTTTTCAAATCAAACGGCCGCTGCGGCTGCGGGGAAGTGGCGCACCTCGATGCTGTCATCGCCTTCGGGGCGGTGGAGTGGGAGAGAATCAGGCTAATGCGCGGCATGCGGGAACCATGAATCACGACACATCGTATCGCGCAATGTTGTCAGGGTGTTCTGTGACTACGCGGTGTAGTTCTGTATTCTTTCTCGCGCGTGCTGTGCGTTAGCGACCGATATGGTGTTTTTGTTATCGCCGCGTGTCAAGTAACAAGCATGATTAGTTGCAGAGGCGGTAGCAGTAGATGTAACGAGCTTATCTTGCAAGCGATCGCGATCGTTGAGGAAGCGGATGTCTTCGACAAGGCTGGTATCTGGCAAGCCATCCCGATCGGCGAGAAAAAAGACGACGCTTGTTGGCTGTTATCGGAGAGCTCACTCGCTCGGATCCCGAGCTTCAAAGATGCTATTTAGGACTCCGTGAAGAATAGAATAAATTTCCAGGCAAGAGCTAGCGTAACTCACAGCAAGTGAAAGCTTTTTTTTTCTTTTTTTCCCGATGAGGGCACATGCTGAAACAAGTTTTAGGCAGTCAACCGATATTTTGGGGGGCTGCAGCTCGCAATTACCAGCCACACCACGTGGATGTTTGCTACAAAGCCGAATTATAAAACTTTTCAGAGCCAAGGCATAGCGGCGACCGAAATTCGCGACACCAGCACGGGTCCCATTGGCTCGATTCGGCGCGCGATGTCGGAAACAGTAACGTTTCCACCATAATCGGATGTGCCGTAATTCAGGCTGTTGCCGTGCTTTCATGAGATCTTAGCCCGCAGCTATATTGCTTTTTTTTTTTTCGATAGCAATTGTATAGACACTCCGACGCGAATTTTATGCCTTCGCCATGATCTTCCTTATCAAGTTAAAATCGCGATTACATCACCCCGCGCATCGTATGCTCCATGCGCGAGTGAAAGCGCGCGAGCGCTGCCGACGAACGGGGCTTAAGCAGAGATGAAACGAGCCGACCGTCTCGTTCGCGCGATGGGCACATGGAGATAAGAGCCGGCGGGTTGGGGGGGGGGGGGGGGCTGCGTGAGTCCGACAGGAAGTGCGTACTTTGTACCAGCGGGCGTGGTCGCGTGTGCCGAGGTATCTTTAGTGGGGATCAGCAGACGGCTCATACCTTTGCAGGTGTTGTGCTGTAATTGCAAAACTTCCGTTGAAGCCATAGCAGTGGCGGATCCAGGGGGGGGGGGTAGCGGCGAACACCCCCGCCCCTTAAGCCAGCCCCCGCCCCCTCCCTTCAGTGCCTGTCGTCCACCTCCTTTGTCAGGCTGCCTGTTGAGTTTGCCCCCTTTTTCAGGTTGCTTTGCCTGCCACTGCCCAAAAGGGGTAAAGAGAATCTTGTCCCTGCTCTCTACCTCTCTCATCGCTCTACCTTTTCCTGCTTCCCTATGCACATTTACAATGAAGGCTTCTTCGCCATAATCCCCTCTGGGGGCTGTTGTAAATAAGCGTGACCCACCAAAATGCACTGCTGAGCGGGGGCTTCAGCCTTTGTACCCCCCCCCCCCCCCATTAGGTACCTGAATCCGCCCCTGAGCCATAGATAGGGCACTTCTCTCAGTGCAGCGGCTGCGTTTTCTGAAGGAGCGAGCTGCCAGCCTATATTCGTATAAAATTCCTCTTTGTTGCTATCGGATTTACTGTTTTGCTCTCGCGGTGAAACTATGACTCTTTTTTTCTAACGTGGGATGGTTTTCGATGTTTTGCGTTCGTGGAGAGCAAATGGTTTGGCTGGGCAACATGGTAGCAAAGGCGTTGCATTGCTCTGGGCAACGCGCGAGGATTTGACAACAACCCGCAGCAGCAGAACAAGCGCAATTCCACAATGCATTAAACCGGCATTTATTTCGTATATACATGTGACACTCGGCAAAGCATTTAACTGTGATTGCTGCACTTCAGGCTCAACAACATTGATTTTTTTTTCACGCAAAAAATAAAACGTTTTTTCATGTTGCCATATTAGTTGAGCATTCTTGTGGCATTTTCAGTTTAAGATTAATCCTTCAGTAACTATTCCTTGCATGAAAGGTCGAATTTCAGTTTAACGAAGTTTCAATATAACGAAGTGAGTTACCGCTTTTACAAACTTCGCTATATTGAGGTTTAACTGTTCTATGTAATATTCAAATGGGATTAAGTCGTTTTTATTTTCTAACGTGCGAATTAGAGAGTGACATCACCGAGTGATATGGTCTCTACCCTTCTTGACATAAAACAAAGTTCTGCTTCACTCAGGGAATTTTAGCAAAAACACTCAGGGAAAACCTGGAAAACTCAGGGAATTTAGAAAAGTCAACTCGGTAGACACCCTGTATACAGTTAAAAAGACTACAAATAACGGAAGCAGACACTAGCTACTGTTTCAGTTCTCTGGCCAATGTTTCAGTCATGTGACTGTCAAATCTAGCAGAGGATGGCTGATGACAAAAAGTTATCTTTGAACCAAAAGCTAACATATGCTACTTGAGTGTTATAAAACGTTTGCAATCAACTTGGTTGCATGACCTCCAAGAGTTTCCGGTGTAAATGAGCCTTAATAGTCCACTATAGTCGGGTACAAAGAAGGCAGGAGGGGTTTAAACACAGATTGAAAATGCAACATCAAACTTTTAATGTAATGACTGGTATGCGCCTGTGTGTATCAGTGCCTGTGTCGTTTTTTCCTTTCCTCCTATTGTGTTTTGTTGGTGCTGGCCATCATGACCATTTTCCTAATCTCCCAACCTGCTACCCTATGACACAAAGTGAAGATGCTAGAAACTAAAGTATACACATTACTCAGCCATAAATTTTTGCGTTTCAATCCGTGAGTACTGTACTGTGCAGTGCTCACGTATAACGACAGGTATGCCAAACTGGTTGAGGAAACCGTGTCATGTCACTATGAATCTGGCTGCTAAAGATAATGTTGGCTCTGAGGTAAGTGTTCATGTCAAAATTACGTTCATGTGACACGAACTAAAGACTGTGTAAATGAAAGCATGTGCATTATTTAGCCCTAAATTGTCACGTTTCAATCCACGAGGACTGTTGTACAGTGCTCGGCAATTGAAACACGATGGCAGTTGGAGCACGTGGCTGCTGGTGGTAAGTAAGGGTGGTGGTGAGTGTGAGTGCGTTCGTGATACAGGGTGACTGCGTCATTTAGTTCTATCTGTGGCTCTTGATGGCGCTGGTGGAGCGCTGCCTGCCGTGGCTTCAAGACACTGCGATCACGTGCCGCGTTGCACGAAGCAGTTGGAGCTGATGGAGTTGTGTTACGAAGGACTGCAGTGCTCCATCGAATCCACCAGTGACAGACTGAACGACTATTTACTGGATGCAGTCCCTGTACGTCACGAATGCTGTCGCCCTCGCTGTCATCCTCACCACCAGTAGCCACGCGATCAGAGTTTTGCGTTTATATCGCCGAGCGGTGTACTGTTGGCGTTAATTGAAACATGAATAGTGGCAAGCATTTGTGATGGTATAGTGCGCGCTGTTCAGTCATCACCATGGACAGGTGCACATATGCACAGTGCTGCCAAACTCTTTGCGCGCACCTGTCCATGGGTATGACTGGATAGCGCGCACTATACCATTGCAAATGCTTGGCGTGGTTCGCGTTTCATTTGACACCGATAGTACACACACTACAGCAATGGAAGAAGTCGCGAATATTGTACCTTCGAAACAAATGCCGAAGTTTGAGTTTGCATATGAGGAAGACGAATCGTCCATGATGCAGAAACCCCACCGGTGAAGGCAGTGGTGAACCCTTATGCGATCGAGCGGCCGCACGCGACAGTGACGCTGCTGCAGAGGCAGGGTTCCTTCCGGGGCCTGGGCAGCCTGAGCCAGGCGTCGCCCTTCAAGAGACAGCTGTCCCTGCGGTTGAACGAGCTGCCCTCGACACTGGAGCGACAGCGCGCCATGTCCCTCGACGCCGCCACCGACCTCTTCCAGCCACCCAGTGCACGGCACAATGGATTCAGCAACGGTAAGCTTCCCATAAACGTTGCCAACCTTTAGGCTCGAGCTGACGGGCAGTGCTCAATGCTTTGTTCGACCGGTGATCAGCTCTGCGTTAAATAAACCTTGTCTCTGTTTGGTGGAGGTGCGGGTTATCGATCCTTGTGCCTCTTCTTCATAATACGTGTATATGGTTCGTGACTACTTAATTACTGTTTTTCTAGTAATGGAAAAAAAATGAGGTTACTTGTTCATTGTTACTGCGGCGAGCTAATCCGCTCGTACATTGTTGAAGTTCTTAAGTGCAGTGCTGTGATCTTTTTGCTGGTGACGTGGCAACGACTGCTTCAGACACGTATGAATCATAGTGTTAACGATTGTCTCCGTGCGCAGTGCCCCCACCAATCCCCGAGTCCTCTCCGCTGAGCGAGAGGCCCGACAGCATCAGCGCCATGTGCCAGCAGGTGAGCCAGGGGCTCACCCTGCTCAGCGACTCAGCCAGGGACGACCCCTTCCGGGAAAAGGCTCCTCCACAACAGCCACAGCCACTGCCAGAGGCTGCCGTGGCACCCGTGCAAATGAGTAAGTGCCATCATTGTGGCCAAGTGGTCCGTCATAGTGCGTCGTAGTGGCCAACAGTCATAGTGGCCAAGAGTCTGGGAAAGAAGAGCCACTGTGTGCTTTGTATATTAGTACTTCATTACAGGGAATTCATAAATAGACTAAATGCAAGCTTAAAGGGCCCCTAAACCAACCAGAGGTCGACATTTAGTGTTCCTGTTGTGCACGGGTCTACAATGAACACGTAGCTGTGAGAATTTTTTGAAACAGTGTCGCAATAGTGGAGTTACACGCATTCAATGATACAAAAAAGGCCCTCGCACGTTTCGCTCTTTCCTTTGCTACGCTCCGTTCGTTGGCTTGTCTCTCCTTCTGGCCAAGTGCTCCTCCTCACCATGGAAGGAGGAAGAGCGGAGAGCGCACATTCCTGCGTATTATGTCTTTATTGCCCGCTCACTTGCGGTGCATTGAGTGAGTTACATAGTTGCTGCTTGGCAATTGTTACACGGTGCTAGGGTGGCTAGAAGGGGAGGTGTGATGACCGGGCGGCAAAAGTTGGCCGCCATTCGCGTGAATGCCGTGGGGCGGCGCTGTCGTCGGGGGCGCCGTCAGCGAACGTGGCCTTCCCCGTTCTCGGCAGGGATCCAGAATGCTTAAGTGGAAATGAATACGTTACCAAATTATATGAAACTTTAGCTGATAATGCAGTTTCTTAGTCAGCGCACAGCTTGTATTGCGCTACTGTTATCATGCGGTTTTGAAATACGGGGTACAGAGCCGAGTTTTGTTCCGACGGAAAGCAAGCAGGCCTCTTGGAAAGCCGTATTGATGCACTACTACTGGGAGAGCGGGGCTTAATTATGCTCCAATGCGCTCTGATCGTTTTATTCGTGCGCCTCATTACGTGCGAAAGCAGATAACTTGATTTACGCCAACCAAATCGGGATTAAACCATGGGTTTCTTTAAATATGAATATGCCGCTTTTCTTTAAATATGAATTAAACCATGGCATACATTGTAATACAACGTTCGGTAGTCTTTTCAAATAAATGCAACATGTTACTAGGTAAACAAACTTCATTGTGTACAACAGAATGCACTTGATCGTTTCCGTGGCTTGTCTCACATCAGGCAAGGCTTTATTCTTTTGACTTTTTTGTCACTCATTTTTCTGAGTTTTTGTCGTTCATTCCGCTGTTTGCGCCAATGCTTTGCGCAAACAGCGGAATTCTCTGGAAGCGGTTTGTCAGCCCTCGGAATGGCGCGAGTCATGGGCACGTTACCAGTAAAAAGTAAGTGTTACAGTTACAGTTACCTAAGCCAAAAAAGTAACTCTGTTACAATTACAGTTACAGCTAGAGTTTCCAAAAGTAACCTGTTACAGTTACTGTGAAAAAGTAACGTCATTACTTTTTCGTTGCTGTATAAAATAAGTAATAGATCACAAAACAAATGTTTTTATTTATTTAATAAAAACATACGAAGGCATGCGGGTAGTCAAAATTGCACGTGGTAAAACTCTAGACGAAGGAAACCGAAGAGGGGGGCAAACACAAGGAATCGTTGTGTACGCCTTATGTTGTGGCATCAGAAAACGCCCTAGAATACTGTAACTGGAAAACATGGTTGATGCACTGGGATGACAGCAGTATCCTAGGACGCTTATTAACGATACCCAGAAATGCATGCGAAGAGGAAGAGGGAGTGCGTCACGAGTGAAGACTGCGTCCATTCTGTGTATTCGCTATGTTCAAGGTGTATCAAACCCTGTTCGGAGAGCTCTGCATCCGCTGGGCATACAAACCGTTTTTAAGCCCCATTATACCTTGGGACATGTGTTCACACGAAAGCCGCTCAGAGCGGGTGGGGGGGGGAAGAAAACTTCTGAAATCGTGGTTAATTTGCCGCAACACATCGGCTTGCAACAACCTGAGGATGCAACATGCATAGTAGGCGAAACATCTCTGTCATTTTGTTAATAATTGTTGTGTCAAGTCGGAGTAAACCTTTTACAATCAGTTCCAAAGAGGTTTTTAAAAAATGCTTCGCTAGTGCACGGTATTGCTTGCTCTCGTCAGTTTCGCGCGCTGCTGCTTTTTCTCACTACACTGTGCAAAAAGTAACAGTGTTACAGTTACAAGTTTCTCTAAATTAAAAGTAACTAGTTACAGTCATAAGTTACTTAAAAAATAACTAGTTACCAGTAACGCGTTACTGCCCAATACTGTGCGTGCCCACTTCAAGAACAGTTCTTGGCAAGTCGGTGCACAGAAAAGGGACATTTTTCACACGCTGGCACGAAGCACCAACGCTGAGTTTTTTTCTTTGAGCTAGACGGCATCTTTGCCAGCACGCAGCACTCATGAATCAACAGCACACGCCAACAATTCGCAGCAAATTACACAATAACTACAAACCGCCGGCCAGGCGTTGACAGCCGGATTAGCCTCTCTCCGCGGAAACGCTGACGGCGCCCCAGATGGTAGCGCTATGTTGTGCCCTAGCGGCGATCATGCGAAAAAGGACCACCCTCTCCTATGGCTGGCCGCCGCGCTCAGCACACCTCCCCTTCTAGCCACCCTAACGGTGCATAGTTTGTACGCCAAGCAAATCCCGGCAAAGTTACATGCACTGGGGGGCTATTTGGTAAGCGTTTTGTCACAGAACGGAGGCGGTCCATTCTATCGGGCCGCACGCGATTGGTGGAGGCTAATTTGATGGTCAGGACGTGAGAGTAGGCAAGAACGGTCATAGAACGGTCTCCAGCTCCGTTCTATCGATAGAATAGATACAAAACGGTCTCTGGACGACTTGGGTTGGATCAAAATTCAATTATCCGGCCCCAGCACTTACGTTTCAATCCAATCCAAGTCGTCCGAAGACTGTTTTGTGTCAAGACCGTCAAACGAGCCTTTACCGATTGCGTGCGACCCGATAGAACGGACCGCCTCCGTTCTGTGACAGAACGCTTACAAAATAGCACCCCCTGGGGGATAATCACTGTCACTGTTGCCAGCAGTCTGCGCTTATGCACCAGGGTTGCCGACACAATACACAAGGCCGCTGACTCAACACTACTTGCAGACCAACAGGTTCTTTTTGCGGATGACATGAGCAGACGACAATATTGACGTCACGGCAAACACTGAGGCAGCTGAGGATTACCGAAAGGCCCGTAGAGGAGGAGGGATTGTTTCTTGGAATTTGTGGGGCACCCGCGGCTCGTAGCGCTGCCACATTTGGCATTGTTAATCATGATGGCATTCTGAACTCGATGCATGCATTTGCTTGAAAAGTTAAAAAATTATCGGAAGCAGTTTCAGTACCCTTTAAGGCGGGGAAACATTGCTCTTCAAACTTTTTTTTTTAATTTCTTGATAGATTTTGATTAAACTTGCTGAGCTTGTATGTATTTGTATTCCAATTTGAAATATGCATTTTTTTTTAATATAATGTGTAGTTCTTGAAGTACTTACTAAACACTTCATGTGCCTTTTGGGGAGCAAGGTTTTTTTTTCAAGGGACTGTCTACCGTCCTTTATTGTTTTTCTGTTTTGTGTTGCACTAGAAAGAATACCATCTTAAAGGGACACTAAAGGCAAATAACAATTTATGACAGAGTGAAAGCCCAATGTATGACAACTTCTGAAACGACAATATTATCAACAGCAGTGCCTTACTTACCGAGAAATTAAGCTAAATGTATCACATGATGAGCGCCACGAGTGGGACATTTTCGAAGTGATCCCGATGACGTATGGAAGTCGGCCTACAATAAATCACTAGTAATCAAACTAGCAGCAGTAAAAAAAGAACATTCCGAGCATCAAAAGACGTAATAAAATGCTGTTTGTTCGTTTCCGCTTGATTCATGGAAAACAAAACCTCCGTGGCGTTGCCATGGGGAACGGCGCGCGTGGTTCAAAGGTTCCGTTTTCGCCGAACTGTGCCTCGCCCGTCTCAGTGGTAGTTTCGGGATCGCGTACTGCCGTGCGTGTTTTGCGCGCTCGTGAAAGTCGCTCTGACAGAAAGTTCGACAAAATGCCGCATGCGTGTGATATTGCCGGATGCCCGAATGGTGCACAACGCCAGTGCTGCAGCAAGGAAACCGGTGTGTCTTTTCACTGGGTGCCGCGGAATGAACCCTTACGCTCGAAGTGGCTTAGTGTCATGCCATTGCGCCAGTGTCTAAACAGTCAAAACCTCTGTGTGTGTGCTCGCTGCCCTTTCGTACTGAGGATTACGAGACCAACCGCAACTTGGTGAAGGCTTTGAATGTGCCCATCCGAGCAAGTCTTTGCCGCAGCGCCGTTGTTGCTACTGCGGGTCCCGCTACTTCCGCTCGGCTGCTACTAGTGTCGGCGGCCGCGCAGTAAAAGCGGGCAACGTTGGGCACGGCACAGTGACGTATGAAAGTCGTATTTTCAGGCGGGAGATTTGAAGCGCGCTAACGCGATGCAGACCACTAAAAACGTGATTTTATTTCAAAATAAGCAGTTCCTTGGCACAAAAGCAGCAGCACGAGGTTTCTGGACCGCTATTTCAACAATCAACGTCGACTTAACATTTGCCTTTAGTGTCCCTTTAAGTGTCCAACCTTGCAGCGGTTTCTTTGGAAAGCGAGTAAAAATTTTAAAGCAGAGCTTTTCGATCTACATTCTGTCATCTCCAAATGGTGTAGGGATGCCCGTAACACTGGTTTCTGCACGCGATGACAATTGTTGTGTTGGTGAAAGTCGGAAACTAGAACGACGGGCAGTTTTTGCAGGCTTAATTAGGTTTTGTTTAATAATAAAACAACTACCTTAACGGTCGTTTAGAGCTCACAAACTGCGAAATAAAGCATTATTACCACATTCTTTTAAGCTTTTTTAGTCGGCCTCAAAAACCACCGCAGTCGACCCAAAAACTTGGTGTGTTTCAGCAACACTGGTACTCTGGCGTTGTGAAAGGAACTGTAGTGGTTCCACTCATGCCAAACGTGCTACTGAAACGAACATGAGACATTGACAGAAGAGGAGGTCCCTGCTGTTTTTCAGTTTAGTTTCTTAGGTTGTAACTGAGTAGAGTTACTGTGCCCTGCTGATACCTGATTGGTAAGATATCGGTGCACTACTATCTTTTTTCTCACGATTGCACGCAATGCATTTGTGCAGGCAACCCCTGGGCTGACTCCTCTCGCGCCGATGCCTGGCTGGCCTCCCTGCCCACCCAGTCCTCTTCTCCGGCTCCGCCCCCTGCCCGACAGAGCCCCGCCCCCATAGCGGCCCCGCCCCACATCCTGCCCCGTCGAGTCGGCGCTCCACAGCTGCGCAGCCAGTCGCTGAGCGCCGCCGACGGCCTCGTGTCCCCGACGCGTTCCACCTCGCTCTTCACCTCCCACTGGGCCAAGGAACCGCCGCAGACACCGCCCCTAGCCGGAAACGCCACGCCCCCGCTATCCGGAGACGCCACAAGCTCCGCCCTTCAGGACCCCTTCGACGCCGAGTGGGCGTCGCTTCCCGCCCAGAAAGGGCCGGTGGCAACCAATCCATTCGTGGCCCCCAATGCCGTGAAGGCCTTCGAGGTGCACCTCTAGTGGCGCAATTTTTCTTTTCTCGTGCGCAGGATTTTATAGTGCCGGTGCATTTCGAGGCCGCCGGCAGCTGAGGGCACCGTGCTTGAATGCCCGTGTCGGCAACAACGAGCAGTAGTCTCGGTCTCCGGGGGAAGCTTAGCGCCCCTAATTTAAGTCGAGCGGTATTGTCGCGACGCACGCGTTTCGAGCGAAATTTAAGGACGATAGTGCAACGTTGGTAGAGAAACCGTCTTCGTTCAAAAGAAACCGAAGGACGCGCTGCAACAAATATGCCTCGGAAAGTGTCTCGGAAGAGATAGCTTTTCAGTCGCGCTCCCTTTTTATTAGCTGTCCCTCCCATTTTTATTTTTCTCCCCCAATTTTTAGCAGCCCGCCATTTCGTTCCATCGCTGCATCACATTCATGTTGTTGGGTGTCTCAAGCGCACACATTCGACTACAAGCGCTCTTTTTTGTACATACGAGGCCGTGACGGCGTTATCCTCTCACAAGCCCGCCCGAGAGGGTCGTGAGGAAAGAAAGAATTCTATCACAACCTTTCGAGTACCTTGTTCCCTGGGCTGCGTTCCCACAGATGCTTAGCGTGCCCTCCCCTCCCAAGACCTGCCTGTGGCAAAGCTTACTGCGGTGCCAATCGTTTTTTTTTCGCGGTGCTCTGCCGCAACGTTGCATTCCACTCGATAGTGTTGCCGGGCGTCGGCCCTTTTAGTCGGCGGCGGTTGATGTCCTCCGCTGGCTTTCCCTCTCTGTCGATGAACTTGCATTTCCCGAAACGCCCTAAGAGAGGTCGGTGCATCCACTCGAAATACCTCCCTTTTTACCCTCGTATGCGTGAATGTGGGGAGTGAAGTGTATTTATGCCACCCTTTCTTTTCTCTCTCTCTTGTTCGTCTTCGTATATCGAGTTTTTTTTTTTCCTAGAGCTTATTACGGCTGAACCGAGCCCGACACGGCGAGGTCACCTCTCTATCACTTCATCGTACGCCACAAACGGTGGGTCGAAAACGACGAAATAAAAGGAATAGGCCGATGTTACAATTGCCGAAAGAAAGGTGCTTGTTTACCCCACCTCCTTCGCATTTTTTCGTTTTCACGGACGATTCACTCCAGGGTCTTCTCGTTTGCAAAGCTTCGACGTTTTTTTTTTTTTTTTTAAGTTCCATGTTGCCCTTGTATCGTGCTGTTCACCATTTGGGTTCTTTTTTCCGCGGTTTCTCAAGTGTCAAAACGAGAGTCGCTAGAATCGCCAGACGTCCTACGCCGTCGTTCGCGCCGCGTTAACCGCTGCATCTCGGGGTGTAATGTGCGTGTACGTTTCAGCTTTTAACTGTTTGTGCGTCGAACTGTTTTGGGGCTGTGCTTTCGTAGACTGTTAAGAGAAGTTTGCGCTGTTTCGAAGAACGAAGTAAGGTTGTACAAGGCCGGTTGACAATGTGTACAAAGGAAGGAAAGAAACTACTAGTTGTGTGTTTTCGATGTTCCGACGCTTTTTGTCTCTGCTTCGTCCTGCAATGAACTCTGGGCTGGAAAAGCATGCAAAAGACTGTCTATTATGAATTGCTGCGTCTTAGTTCTCAATGTCCCCACACGCATCTCTTCTATTTCTTGTTGTACGCGTCACTCTCGGCTCTGTGAAAGCGGTGCAACACGACAGCTGTGAAGCGCCTTATGGCTTTTTTGTTACCACGGTTTCCGTTCTTGCCGACTACATTCGTGTTGGTCTGTATCCACAAGTTATGTAATAAATGAGTATGACAGTGATCAAGTTAACTGGTTGATGTCTCGTTTTATTTCTTTGTATTGATAGTAAATGCTCAAACCGGTGGCAAGGCGCATTTGTTTAACGAAACAGGCTTTTGCAATTACCTTAGCCCGTTGATTAAAAGTGTGCATCTGATTTTGGCTGCAGCTATCGCAAATGGCGAGTTAGCTATGCAGAGAATTTTGGTACAGCGCAAACTGACTGTTTTACAGAGATACTAAAGGCAAATAAAATATTGGTCTACACTTAATGATTAGTGCTTGAAATGTGCCTATAATGAAAACCTGCCTTTTAGTAATCAATATATTAAAGTAAATGTAAGACACTACTTCACACTCCAGCAGGACATTGTAGTACACACCAGCCTGAAGATGTTGGGTCTCAGTACAATTCTGTCACTGCTACTCAGCCACTCGCAGAGAGATCATTGTAGTTGTGTAGTATAATCAGGATAAAAGGGTAGCTCTGCATTTCTGTTTTACTTTCGGAGAAACTATCGTTTTGATGTTAGCTCGTGTGGTGCGCAGATTCGCGTAGAAGTGACAATTTTCTCCAAATAACGGCGAATAATCTTGAAGGCTATGGTTATGCGTAATTCTCCATATTCAGTGGCAGTACTAGCTGGAAACTTATCGTAGTTGCCATGTTTAAGACACCATTTCAAACGACACAGGTGGTCAAAAAAGCTCGCCAACAATTACGATACTGCCTATTGCGAATTCCGAGCACAGCTTCGTGTTGGGGCTAGGCCAACTATGTTTAAAGTTGTTGCTTTCCGCAAAGTATTGACTACGCCATAAATCATAATTTTTGTGAAGTAAAGCAGCACACACTATGCCATTATTAGTCTTTCTGCAGATAAGCAAGGTACCCGCTACACATCTCTAAGGTGGTCTGCACACTTTGTTGATGCTGCATGTGGCTGATGACGATGAAGAATTACGGCTGAGCATTTTGCAGTGGGTGGTAAGCATTAAACCACACTTGTTGCACAATTAGCATTGTGTGATGATTGGTTGTTATTTAACTCTTCTGCCACGCTATATTACATAGGATAACGTGATTCCTTGCCTGACATGATGCCAGCACTAGACCAAAACTGGCATGGGAGGGTAAGAGAATTTGACGAATATGACTCTCGGGTCATGACATGAATAACATGAAAATCCTGTCGCGTACATTGTCAAACACTTTCCTCCAGACACGTGCGGCACATACCTGTTTACCACGGGCTGCGGTGCACGGGTATGTGCCATGGGTGATTGACAGTTTGTCTACCCAGGAACGGTGAGGACAGACATTAAATGCGAGAGCGTTAAGAAAAACCGACATCGGCAGCGTTGAACCTACGAATGGAAAGAATGAAAATTTGGATACCAGCAGGAATCATACTCAAACATTTCGCATGGCAATCGGGTATTCTGTCACAGAGCCACGCCAGGTCTATAAACTGGTTTGCAAAATACAGCCTATGCAGACGTAATGTCGGTGCAACGTCAATCGTGGTTGTGGTGCTGGCTATCTAATTTTACAAGGAAGCAATAACAATACATATGTACTCCTACGATACAGACGTCATATCAGATTAACGTCTGTGGTTCCAGTGTTGGCTTCACTTTTATAGCAGTCTAATGAACATTACATTTGTATTCCTATAATTCCGCAAGCTATATTGAAACATTGCTCGACCCCGGAGGAATACATTAACGAAAGTTACGTATGATATTCACATCATCGCACCGTAAAGTGCACTTAGTCCGCCAGAACGACGCAGTATCTTCATTTCTTACGAGGTTGGCGATGGCCTCATGCTGACTGAGGATGATGCCAGATTGATTGACAGCCACTTTGTAGACTAGGCTACGTAGGCCACATACGCCCAGGTAGTCTACGAATACGACAAGCGCCATCCACCGATGTTAGTCTACATAGCACTATCCAGGCCTGCCAGCCTCGAGGGCCTATGACTCACCAACACGAAGGGTGACTTCAGATTCCAACATGTCGCCGGCTCTATCAACAGACAATTTGTCGACGAAATGACCGAGGCATCCACGATTTCCAACAGCTCTACTATACGTCATACTTCACTACACATGGAACCCTCACCACAGCGATCACGACCGGATCCAATAACAAGGCATGACCAGCTGCTGGTGCTCACTGATCACAGTGATGATGACCTTGTTCAAGAATAGTTAGGAACCCCTTCCACACATGCACACGGGTTCGTTAAACCTGCGTGCGTTCTCCATCATAAGGGAGAAGTATGAATACTACATATCAGCTTACCGCTTCTGGTGTTGGTAATACCCACGTTGCCAATGTTATCTAACTGTAAACTGGTTATATAACAGATATGCGGCTCTTCAACATATATGTGTGTGTATAAAATTTATACAAGTCTTTAGTGTCATTTTGTAACGTTTCGCTCAGTAAAAAAGTTCCGCCACAGTCACCTTCCCACCACATGCTTCGCATAACATCGACTCCCACGGTACGTGGGATCTGCTGAAGTTTTTTTTGCAAGTTTATTTTTTCCTGTCTATCGGTTACGCCACCGACGGCGACGCCGCTCAGCGCAGGAACGGGTGCCTAAGATCTGTGCTCTAAAAGTTTTTTCGGCTGCGCACTTGCATTTCAGTAGTATTGTTAACACAGAGGGCTTTGATGGCTTTGCTTGATCGCAAAACTTGAACTGCGATTAAGAGAAAATGCCTTATCTATTTGATGTCATTGGCCTGCTTTCTGGCTGCACTTTTGAGTTTCAGGCAAGAACTATCAGCACCACGGATCATACAGTAAAGAAAAAAGATCTCTCTACCTCTGCAAGGTTCTGGAATGGCATTTTACAATGGACGTTTACATATTTGCTTTTGCTGCGTGTGTTTAAAAAGGGTGCACGTTAAAGAACCGCAGGTAGTCGAAATTTCTAGAGCCCTCCACTACGGCGTCTCTCATAATCACATCGTGGCTTTGGGACATAATACCCCAGCAATTATTACAATTATTGTGCTTTTGGTGTTCCATTGAGTTGGTGCACTGCACTTAAGTGCAGCAAAGAAACATGTAGCTGAAGGTTAATATACTGGAAAGCCAGCAGTTGCGCAAAAAAAATTCAGCAGCCTTTCCCCTATCAGGAAAATGGGGGCAAGTGAAGCTAGGCATGTGCGTGCCTGGCCTACATTTTTCTTTCTATTGCAATGCACAATGCTCCCTCCTAACTGTATCCTTCCTGCATGCCAGAAATTGGACATACATCCACGTGCTTAGTAGAGCAACACTTCAGTTGCTACAGGCAACAAGTCATGCATTCATATCCATGCAACAATGAAATAAGGCAACATGAAGTGATAAGTCACCTCAATAAAAGATCAGATTGCCATATCAGAAATGGCTGACCTCTGACAAGCCAGCACTATGATCGCCAGCGCTGGGCTTTTCGCGTATGACACCATCACTGAAATCTGCAAGCCGTCACAAGCTTTGCTTGAATAATGCAACCAATTGAACACAATTGCTAAGTGCAGTGCCTAGCGACTGAAACTTCGTATACAAGACACCATAGTGGCCAGCACTTTCTGTGCCACGAGAATGTTATGGATGACCGCGGAGAGACCAAATTCAGTTGCAATGCCTTAAAAAGGCTAGTGCTGTCGTACGCTATGTTGCGTCAGTTTGGTGTGTTCTCCCGGTGGTGTTGAAAAAAAACCACCGGAAGCCATCTGCCCCAAGTGTCACAGTTTCAACCACCGAGTACAATACCATAAATCATGCACCCGAACGAAAGACCGTAGCCACCAGCCATACAGCTGATGGCGTGAAGTGGCCCTTAGCAGTTTTCTTGCGCCATTGCCAGCGAAATGTGTCTGGTGCTTCAACAAAACAAGCCTTTCTTTTATTAAAGTAAAAAAAAAGACTCCTATACACGTTGGAGCAGAAATCTGACATTATTTGTGAGATGCTTTTCATTTCAGCATTGAGGGATTATTGCAGGACATATCAAGTTTTCAGAGAGAGGATTACAGCTTCTACAATTAAAGCACCATCTGGAGAAGCAAAGGCTTATAAAGGCAAAGGCTTATAAGTGGCATTTTATTACAGAATATACTTAAATAAGTGCAATATGAACAATGATTTGTTTTGAACTACTGCCGTCACTGAGACACTTCGCACTGCAATCGTGCCCGAATGCCGCCATCACAGCACAAATCCAAGCCTGTGACGGTGAGCTTATTCTTCATAGAATCAAGCAGCCGCAACAATTGTGGCCCATTGACACAGCTTGCGACTTAACGCCAGCCCACCTAGAATGCAGTCCCTGGTACAACTATTAGCTTGAGACGTGTTGGTGAGCTATGTTAGTCATGATAGTTTATAACAGCCTGCATCAGAAACAGTGCCGACACATAAACAAAAAAATAGACAAACGTAAGTGTTGCGTGTCCTCGTTTCTGATGCACACAGTTATAAGCTATCATAACTATTACGTTCCTCCCGAGTTCATATATGGCACAGTCTTTCTCAACGCTGCCTCAGGAGAAGTGTATGCCATTTGTGTTGAACAAGTGCAGAAGCGCCATGAAGTCGTCAGTGTCCATCGTTCGGGCGCGCTTGTCGGAGTAACCACCCTGCGACAAGATTTCGTCCACTTTTTCCTTCATGTTGAATTCGCCGGGCAGTTCTTCGTTGGCCACCGAGCAGTGGACCCTGTAGTTCTTTTCCAGCATGGCCAGCACGGACGTCTGCTTGAAGGCGGCGCTCAGGGTCTTGTTCTTCCGTACGAAGCAGATGCGGAGCAGCCCGTCCCACTCGACGAAGTTGATGGCCGGTGGCGGATTGCGCGGCTCAAGCCGCACGACGCTCGACTCGACCTTGGGCGGTGGCCGGAAGTTGTTCTTGCCCACCTTCATGAGAATGTCGACACGTGCCAACAGTTGCGTGTTGACCGACAGCCGGCAGTACAATTTGTCGCCTGGTTTGGCCACGAGCCTCTGGGCGAACTCTCGCTGGAACATCAGAGTAGCACACCTGAAAAAATGAGTGCATATGAGAGGAGCTCGCATGATTCAAACACTTCATAGATACAGCATTTATCAGGTAAGCTTGTCACAGTATTAAGCCCTTACTTAGGGCAGAGAATAAGTGAAACACAAGTAGCAATAGCTTTTCATCTGCAGAGATCTTTGTTAGCTTAATGACGTTGGGTCTGATGCCTAACAAACGGCCTTGCACGGGTGTGTAGTACTGCATTACACACTTTGCAAAACATCCTGAAGCCCAGCAAGCCAAAAGTGCGGCGGAATCCTTAACTTCCTAAGGCCCAGATCAAATAATACTCAAGAATTCAGTCTTGCTGATATGACATACTGTAAGTAAAGCGCAAAGAACACTAAGCAGATGTATGTGCATTATTTATACTTGCAATGACAGAAAGTTTACTTAGTCAGTGAAGGTTCATCATAAAAGAAGGCAAGGCAGAGAGAAACGAACACGAGAACAAGAAAACACAAACGCCGAATAGGCGCACAAAAGCTTATCTGCGCATGCGCAGGCATAGTAATCACGCTTTCGCCCAGCTTCGAATGTCATTTTTGAAATTGGCGCATGTGTCGCGGTCTCCCTCCGTCCGTAAGTTATTTGCGCTTTACTTGCAGTAATACACATAGTGACTTAATCAGAGCAGTAACTGAAGAAATCGCGTGCTGCCGCAAACGTGCGCAACTATGACAGCAAGGGAACGTTCACGTTCCGTCCACACTACCTGAAGAAGGGCCGGTGCAGCAGCAATTTAAAGACGAACGGCGAGGAAATCTGGTACGGCAGATTGGCGACGCAGATGTCGAAGAAAGGCAGCTCCGACTTGAGCACGTCGCCCACTATGATGTGCAGTTTGCTGTGCAGGTGCGTACCCTGTACGCGCTTCTGCAGTTCGGCGACCAAGCGAGTGTCCACTTCGCAGGCGATCACTTTCTTGGCCTTCTCGAGCAACTTGACGGTCATGTTTCCCGTACCGGGGCCGACTTCGAGGACGACGTCGGTGGGACGGATGGCCGACTTCTCGATCATGCCGTTGATGACCAGCGGGTTCTTGAGGATGTGTTGGCCCAGCTCGGTGCGGAACGCGATGTTCTGACGCTGCACCACCTCGTGCTGGCGCGTACGTTCGGTTTTCACCTTCGGCATGGTGCCTGATGGACTACTGAATATCCCAGCAAGACAAGACTAAGTTACAGTGGCGTACACATTCGCTGAGAATCCACACTTCGAACACGTGTTCACAGCTGACATACGCGATGAAAGCATGGGCGCAGACATTGCAGCGGTAATCAGCAGCAATAGACAGCCGAAGTTTAGCAATCTAATTTGTTAGATTATTAGATTAGATGTTGTTAACACAAAATGTTAGATGCAATTGTGTTTAATAACGAATTTGTAAGTTCTTTTTTTAACTGTAATAAAAATAATTTTACGATGCGAAACGACCAGTTGGATGTAACTGCATTCGTTAAAACACAAAATGGCCGCGCCCAGCAACTCCGTACACCGCAATATGTGATTCGAAAGCTTTTCAGTGCAACTGCTCAACATGAAGGGTATAAAAAAGACCCTGCAGCTTCTATCGAAGAACGTAAGACGTTTTTGCATCTCATGTTCTGCTGTCTTTAAGCGCTTTGCATTCACTTTTTGGTAGCGCGTGATGTGATGCTGTTTAGGTCCGTCCCCGAAAAGTTCTCGACTCGCGGTAGTATCGATGGGATCTTTAACCTGCGGTAATCTTTAAACAAGTAAACTAACATTTCGTGTCGTTTACGAAAGGTTCATCAACCTCTCAATTCTGTCACTTTTTGTTGGAGGGGTTTTTGGCTATGTTTTCACGTCCGTTCGCATGAACGCAAACGAGTTGCTGTGGCATGAAAAGTTTCGCATCAGTGCGGGTCACTGTAGCTCAGAGCTGCAGCTTAATCACAACTGGCACTAGAATGTCCTTTGAGTCGGAACAACAAGCATGCTGTATGAGCGCATGTGTACTTTGTGTTATCGCAGAAAAAAAAAAAAACGTGTGCTCTAGAAAAACTGCGCCTTGTGCATGGTAACTCCCATGCGCTGCTCTTTGGGCCGCTTCGTTCACGCTTTCCTCTCATGTACAGCACTGTATTTTATGCACATAATACTTCCATTTATTCATGAGGTTGCTGACTTTCAGTCGAACCGATCTATGATGGTTTCGCAGCTCGAATTTGACGGGTCAAAGCGTCCGCTATCCAGCCAGTTAACGGTCAAACACTTATGAACATTTAAACAAAACTAACTTTAATTACTAACACGCGTACTTGGGCTAGTTGGTGCATGGTCTGACAAAAATTTGGAGGCATTTCTTGTCCTTGTTCCTTTGTGCCTCCAAATTTTTGTCAGATAACTTTAATTAGCAGGAATTGGGGTTACATTTCATTTAAAACATCCACAAGCACTCAGTAAGACCCCTTGAAAAAGCGGTGCTGTTGCTCGGGCTGGTGGGGTGAGACTGCCGCAACCTTACGTTTCTTCTTTCGTAGGCTGTGGTTTCTCTCTCCATGAGCCGACAAAGACGACGCCGAACTGCACTCTGAAGGTCGCACGTGTCGCCCGTTTAAAGTGGGTAACAAAGGAAGAAGGGTTCGAAGATAAGAAGGGACCCCCCAGTCGGAACATATGTGGGGAAAGGACGCTCCTTCGGCGGCACTTCAAAGACAAACACAGCACATGGCCGCTCGCTTCAAGAGGGGACAGAACACGATCTTTCCTCGTGTAACGCGAGAGATACTGGGATCGAAAACCAGCACCTCCACCAAAACTAAAGTTGTTGATTTGCGCGTGCAGATTAGAGATGGCGAGCATCAAGCAGCCAACGCACTACCACCAACACCGTAACAACTTGACTTGCGTTTTCTTCCTCACTGCAATCGCCTTTTGGTGTTGCTAACTCCGCGCTATGAAATTCATGCGTTTACCATATCGTGTACAGAGGAAGAGCTATCGAATTGATCATTTTAACATGTTCGATAGTGTTCAACGATTCGACAGGACAACTGCAATGGTTGTAGTGTCGAATCCTTTCTTCCTTTTGTGCTTGTCTCCGTGCGCTGTTTCACACGTTAAAGGAGCACTAAAGTGAAACACTGAATAGGCTTGGATTGATAAATTATACTCTGAAAACTCAGTTGTCGTTAATTTCACCATGATGTGTTCATTATTAGAGGAGGAAATCAAGGTCAAGGTTTCATTTGTAAATTTCACACTGAAAGCACCATGCGTGACATTGCGGATTTCAAGGAGTATTTTTCATATATTGGTGACATTGACAAAATGAAATTTTGCGAACCTTTGTATGTTATGTCTGTGGTCCCCCTCAAAGGACAATGTTCTTCATTTTTACCGATTAAGAACTATGTATGACCTACTAGACACCGTCAAAATCTATGATGTCATGTTGTTATGAGCAGTTATTGCAAGAGCGTCGCCACCCGCATTTTCTTTTCGATTTTTTTCTCGCTTGCTAAGCATGCGGTAAGAGTGGTGTTTTCACTTTTGTGAAATTGTAATTTACTAATACGCAAAAAATTGTTTTTTTCTTTTGTTCCTTTGAAATGAACTGTCACCAACTCGCCCAACTTTACTGAACTATCAAATTGTACTTTTAGAGCAAAACTGGTGCTGTGAAGGTGAGCAAGGCCAAGGACACTGTTCGGCCCGAAGACGTGGAGAGACTGTCGACCGTGGCGACGGTCGTGTCACCTCCGCACCCGGTGTCCAACCTGCGACGTGTTGTTCTGCCGGCCTTGCCAAACGAGTCGCCCGCTGAGCTGCGGTTCAGGGAGCAGTATGGCGCTGTACAGATGTGGAATCAGGACTACTGGGCCAAGCACAACGCCGAGTTTCAGCGGGTACTGTCATGCTGCACATTTTTGTTACTTTTAAAATGGAACGATAGCATGTGCTGGACATTGCCACTGTAATTCATAATGTATTGCGCAAAGGTTTCCCACACACGTATGCCTCCAGCAGGGGGCATGGGGAGGCTGCCCTCCCACCCCACCCCCAGAGCAAACATTGTTAAAACATAAAATGCATAAATTCCCCCCCTTCCTGCCCTCCCCCAGTGGTGCCGCTGATGTGCCCACAGTATTTACCTGCAACTGATGTGAGAACAGCGGTGGCGCCAGGATTATTTTACTGGTAGGGGGCAGGCTGCTCCCACAGCAGTTGTATTTTACTACTGTGGGAAACCCATCAGTTTTTAGTGCCGTGTAATCCTATTTTTATTGATGTCCTGTAACCAAGCCTAAACAAAATTAACTTGAGGGTAGAAAAACTTTTTGTTGTAGCATTTTTGGCATCATGTTGCCTAATGCACCGATAAGATGAGCTATCATTGCTTTGTTGCAGAAGGAAATTGCTCCTCATGTTTACTGTGTTGGATGATGCGTCGCAGGGATGCCTATCCCTGAAAGTGATTACCTCAGAATGAGCAGCAGAAATAAAGGCTAAGGTTTCAAGCGATCCCCATTACTAAAGAAATTCAGTTGTTTGTCTGCAACAGCCCTACATGGGCAGGGAACCATTGGAGGCGGCAACGAGCACAGTATGCAGCAGCACGCCCTCCACGCACCCACAATTTTTCAGCAACAGGACTGCGGGCTGTGTTTTGCGCTCTAGTGTGTTTTCACACACCAACAAAAGCACACTTTCAAGACAACTCAAACACAAGAAGCCGCTCAACATCTACGACAGCAGCAATCGGGTTCTTCAACATGAGCAGCATTTATATAGGGGAGAGAGTAGAGTGTCATAGGTGGCACCGAGGACCATGCAAACAGCTTGCGCGTGTGCCGCTCTGCACCACCAGTTGATATGCCTTTGTTGGCACATGCTATTCCAGTGACATTATCTTGTTGCCCGTGCACACTCATACTGACGGGAGTTACACCTCCTAGATGTTTCTTGCTCCGTGCTCTAGGCCATCGTGCTCTAGGCCAAGGAGTGCTGTACAAACGCCAATATTCCTGTTTGTTTTCTTTATTGTGCGCAGAAGAAGGAGGAGTTTTCTCAACGCAAGCTGGCCGAGTACAAGGCGCAAGGCAGCCCTAGAGACAGCGTCCCCATTGAGGACATGGCTTCCTTCTACAAGGCCTTCCTGAACGACAACCACCAAAAGCACATGCAGTACAACTGGTGAGTAGAGCTTCACCAGCAGAGATAAACCTGGAATTCAGGCAGAGGGAACAGGTGGACTTAATATTTGTGGTGCAATTGAGAACAAGGAAGAAAAACAAAAGAAGACAGGATAGGGCACCAGACTTTCAACTAGTTCATTTTCTGCACATCACCTAAGTGTATATGTTTTCAGAAATGTGCACAAACATGTGTGACAGAAACGCATGTAATAGGAAGAAGCAGGGAAATATTGGCATGTGAAGTGCTTGAAGTGTATCGCATACAGAAGAAGGGGGATGCATGCGTCAGTGTCCCTTCGGTCTCTCTGTACAAGAGTGAATACCTATTTTTAGATAGTGCTTCATGATAGTTTGCATGTGCTGCCCTTCCATTTGTGTGTATTAAAGACGATAGTCTTTCTTGGGATACTTCAATGCAGAAATTTTGGTCTGTCTGTCTGTCTGTCACATGATTCAGCCACGCGGCCAAAGTTTAAGCACTTGCTGAATGCCAGCCATCTTGAACTGGTAGCGGCGTTCATACTTGTGAACATTGTTGATCAAAAAGCAAATATTATGCATATCTGAGGTGCAACATCGATACGTAAGTATTAGGTGGTGTGGTCCTTTACTAGAAAATATATAGATATGTAATTCTAAAGACCCTAGTGTTTCTTAGGCTGCGCTGAAAATGCAACGCTATGAGCCAGATGCGGCGATTCAACTTAGAGGAGGAGGACTCAAGTAGTACAGAAGACCATCGTCTTTCAACGATATTTGCAGCGAAACACGCAGATACGCGGTCAATTATATATATTTGGGTGATGTTCGGAAAATAAACTAGTAGTTGAATGTCTGGCACCCTATCCTGTATTCTCTTGTTTTTCTTCGATGTTCTCTGTTGCGCCACAAATATTTCGTTGTGCTATGCACAAACTCGCCATACGTTACACTCTGATAGAATAAGTGGACGTGAGTACTCAGCTTCATTCTCGAAAGGGGCGACGCTTTTAATAAGTGCACACCAAGTACCAGTGTTTATTAGGTATACATGTTGACTCCATCTTTGCGCGCGATTCAGCATATGCTGTGTCCAGGTGTATGTTAACTACTTTGAACTACCACAAGGGTTAAAATCATGATCATGGACATTAGTCATTGGCATGGAAATGGGAAATGCGCCCCCAGGCGTCAACGTGGGTGCATCCACATCAAGCGGTGGTGTAGCTGCCAAACACCAACAGACATTATGCTAACTCTCATACATCAATGTACAATAAACCATCAACTATACTTCTGTGAATACACGGTTCGTTTTCATGTTATACTAATTTCTATGACAGACGGATGAACCATGTTTTTTTTTTTAACTTTTGCTACTTTCAGATGTACAACTTTCTTCCTTTTGTGAACCCTCTACCTTGCTGGCTGCACGGAACTAATTTGCCATGTACTTCATTCATTGGCTATTAACTTTACACTTTGCATCACTCGATAAACAAAAGGCAAATAAAAGACAACTAGGGCCATACATTGCTATTCTATATATTGTGTTTCCATTGCTTCTCAAGCTTCATTGTTAGTATGAAATGTTTCATTAAGTTCATTGTGGTTTTGTGTTCCAAATAAATCATGGTTAGAAATGCTTTTATTTAAACTCGCTTGACTGGGTGGAGGCCTTCAGTGTCCCACCTTTTCCCTTTTATTGCACATTAGGCTTGGCCCTATGTGGTGCAGCAGAGGCAAGTTTAATTTTCAGGCCGTCGCTGGCTTGTTCACGTGTCAGAGTTCTCACTCGTCATATCTAGTCATGTGACTGATACTGATGATTGACAGCTGTTGTGTCAATTGCACCCTGGAAGAGGCAGAAAGAGGTGATTCAGCGATAAGTGTTCAGCTGAACATTTGCACATGGATAAGTTCAGCTGTGAGTTCACCGATGAGCATAAGTTCAGCAATGAGTGATCTGTGGTGAGGTTATATAGGAGGCGAATAAGTCATTCATGGGTGGGTAGTCTGCTTAGGTGAATCATGGGAACATTCCTTTATGGCATGTAAGTCAGAAGGCTAATGAGCTTGCACCTAGACAGCCTCTTACGGTTTATGAGCGGGTCTACTGTGTTCGTCATAGTGTGGCTAGGCTCTTTGAGTGCTGGGTGCCTAAAAGGAGATGTCTCGAGAGAGAGAGCTGGTTTATCGCGTTGTTGCCCGGCATGCCAGTACAGCCTGAAAGCCACACTGTGCCGCAAGTGTGGCTTTAAAGGGGCCCTCTAACACTCTTCAACCCCCCATTTTTTACTCGTGGATTGCGTAGACTGAAGTACGGACGAACTAGTGCAGCATGAACGGCAGCGATAGCGGCAGGCAGTACGAAGTTATTCAATTTAGAAAATTCAAAATACAAGAAAAAAATGCCTGCCCTCAACTCGATTTTCGCGGGGTCACGTGACCACATTTCACTCTCTTCTGTGACGTCGGATGGCGCTCCAATGAAATGGGCTGAAAGCTCTTACGTAGGGGAAGCTCGCACACCATTGTTGCTTCTCCTTTCCAACGTATTGTTGACGTCGCTGCCATAGTAACAAACATAGTTCCTCCTGACTTGTCAGAACTTGAGCGGGCGCTACTGCTGCGTAGCGAGGCTGGGGAGGCTTTGTCTGCTGTTCCTTACAGCGACATTCCATGTCATTCCCTCTTCTCATTCTGAGAAGGGAATTTGTGGAGCGGCATGGGCGGTTAAACACGGTCGCCCTACGCGGGTTGTTCGGTGAGCAGCCCGACAAGTTACAAGTGTGCAGCGACAACAATTCAACGAAGAGGATTACTTGCACCGTTTCAACAACAATCTGAGCCTACCGCACATGCGGAAAGAGGCAGCTCGCAAACGTACAGACGCAAAAAGAAGGAAGAGGGGCAAGCGTTTCATATGGACATCCGACCGGCGCAGGCAAAAAAAAAAAAAAGAAAGCCAGAGCAACCAGAGGCGAAATGGCAACCGGCGCCTCTGTCGTACTTTGTGGTTGTAGTGATATTTTTTGTTGCGACGGCGGCTATTTGGAGTTCATTGAAAAAGCACAGAAAAGAAAAACGAAACACAATAGTAATCTCAACTTTGATGCAAACGCCGTTATTACTTCTAACGTTACATTTATCCAATCATAGGCCAGCGCCCATCTTCGTCATTTCCGCCCACAATAGTTCTGGCAAGCGCCACTACGCGCTGATGCGGTCAGCAGCGATGTAGCGACTTCAACGCGTGATTAAAATACTAAATAATTTGATATCGGTGCTTAAACTTATGCTAAAATTATCCCCAGCCATCAGTCTACGCAACCCGCAAGTAAAAAATGGGGGGTTGAATAGTGTTGGAGGGCCCCTTTAAGTGAAGTAGGAGTGCATACATTTCATGTGTTAAATGGCTATACATTAAATGTAAGGGGTTTTGTGTGGATATGCATGAATCACAAGTGAATTTATTTCATGTGGAAATTATTAGTATATTATTGTTGGTTACATATATTGGCAGTTGTGTTACCTTCAAATCAGGCGAATCTGCTTAGCCTTAACGACATTGCCCCTTGACGTTTGCAGGGCCTGGTACAGAAAAAATATTGGTCTCTTGCTGCCAGCACTGCTTGCAAGCTGGGCATACTTCTACAGAGAAGTGCTTCCAAGTGTGATGGGAAGGGTGAAGTGAGCCAGCGTCATAGGATGTTGTAGTTGTACGCCACAATTGCATTTCTTCTTTAGTGGAAGATGTACATATATTAATAAAGTTTGAGCAGCTGAAGTAGTGAAGCATCAACTCCGCATGTGCACATTTATGTGCACATATTTATAAGGGGCACTGGCACCAATTTTCAAAGCTCAGTTTACTCTGTCATACAAATCTTGTGAATACAGAGATGGCTCTCAGCAAGTGTGAAGCTCAGTAAATGCTGATAAGATATTTTATTTTGACATTAAAGTCAATTTTCTCATGGCGCACCTATTGGCATTGACACTGTCATTACATCAGGCTACAGTTATCAATTCTGGTGAGTTCACGCTCGACCATGGCTAGTTGCGACGATGTCAGGTACCAAAACATTCAATATGGCTGCTTTTGCGTCACCAGCGGAGCCATGGAGCGGAGCGGCCGTGGAAACATCACAATATCTTGAGCGAGCATGTGTGACGAGAAGCTCATACCACGCTGTGATGTCCTGGTACAGTAGGAACCGAAACTAGCTTTGTCATATTGTCATTAATTTTTCAGGGTGCGCTCTCGTTTAGCCGAACGTTTTCTGGGCTCTTGAGGTATTGGCCTTTTATTTGACACGCAAAATCAAGAACTGAAAATTTTCGTGTCGGCATCCCTTTAACCAGGCTGGTATGCTCATTTTCTGTGGTCCTGCTGTGTGCTTCTGTGAACTTTTACACTCTTATGTTCGCGCGCACTCTTGTGCACAGGCCATGTCGTGCTCTACGCTGTAGAGTTTCCTACGAAAATTCCTATCGAGAACTGTGGCACTGTGATTGTTTGGCTGCCTTGGGAATGATCATTATCACGACACTGTTCATTTTTCACGCTTACAGTATCCGCCGTTGTTGTAGCACTGCATCTTTGGTTCTTCATGGCACTATATGTTCAAGCGGTCATAATTCTGTTAACGTCGCAAGGCAATAAGTATCTACGCACAAATTAATGTTGCAGTTGTAAGACAATGTTTTTGTTTAAGAGGATCGGTTTGAAAAGTCACATGGTTGTTTAGAGCCAGAGTTACAAAGTTTTGGATAATCTATGTACTGCTCACACTGGAGAAAAGAAAAACAAGGCGACAACTGTGTGCAACACAACTGAAGCCCGAATGCATCAGCCTATGCAGTATAACTGCAACATTATACATACTGCAAATGCAGGCAAAGCTACGGCACTCCCGCCAAACAAACATTCCCAACCAGTACACTTTCTCAGAGGTCAAGTGTCGGACTGATAATACTAGA